>NC_054477.1:65720252-66020252 GCF_017639515.1 Carcharodon carcharias | reverse complement strand
TCAACAGAGGCATTCTGCCCAAATTATTCTTGAGACCTTAGATATCAACTGATACTTAGCCTTAACAATTCTGTTATTAGTAAACTTACCAACCTTGAAATTATATTTGAACATATATAGATTATACTCAGGCAGTCAAGATAGTTCCATGTGATTTTAAAAGTATCAAGTCTTGCTAAAGTTATGATCCCAGCTGATGTCACCACTGGACAAGCCAGACCCCAGGGTGGACCCCGGCTTCATAGATCCTAACTTTTATTTTTTGTTTAGATACACGGAAAGTGGCTACTGAACAGTCACAGGAGTCAGCTGATTAACATTTAACAAAAGAATAAAACATTTATTAAACAAGGAAAGAATAACTATATTACAATACTCCTTCACCCACACATATACCTTTACACTTTACAGATATGTGCAGATTTGTAAGGATAACACAAGTTACAAAAGCTATCATATACTCTAATGTTCACAGTAAGTATCCAGTCCATCTAAACCAAAAGGCAACCTGTGGTCAGACACACCACACCCTGAAACCAAATGACAGATGCCACCCTAAACAAATGCTATGGATGCCTCATCAATTCCCCCCAGGCACTTGTCACACTGTAAGCCACTGAACTCCGGGTTTCATGCAAGGGTTTCCAATTTCCACTCTCAAAGAACCCACTTTGGAATCTTCTCCTGAATGACGCTTTCTTTCGGATACCTTCCACAAGGGTCCACCTCCAGAGTTTTGAACTCTCCTTCAGATGTTCCTCTCCTCTGATAATCACCATATGTATTCACTCTCAGATACTCAGTCATGCCAACAGAACACTACTGCTTCACAGGTCCATAGTATAGAGTACAGACCTTTGGCTATCTCATTGGACCTTCTGGTATCTCACAAGCCTATTTTGCTTTAAGTCTGAATCCTGTGTTTTTTTTTTTCCTTTATGCTTGGAGCCTTTCTCTGCTCCTCACTCTTAACAGGACTTTTTCCAGATCCCCGGTCATGTCCTTAAATAATTACTTAACCTAAAGGGCTTCTTGTGGCTTTTCTCTTTTCCTTTCGGGCCTGCTTCCTGCAGTTCTCTCTCCCAGTAGACTACTGACAACTTGGTATCTCCCTTGATATCCTGGACTCACTCAACAGTCACTGTTACTTTAACTTTACAGCAACTCATCTAAAATTCTTAGACTTATTTTCCTCAGCAATCTGCTAGTATGTCAGCTAGAGAGACTTAAATTGCTTCCCCTACCTTAGAGCATAATCTCCAACTGAACTCAAACTGCTTTTGGTTTCTCCATGGTTGTGGGTCCTCTCTCTGGACCCCTGTTGCTAGGCAACAGCATGGTTTTTTTCTACCTTGTGCTTGTTTTAATTTCCCTTCAAGAGGCATAAAACCTCATTAGAATGCAGGCATCTTTTAAAGCGAAACCAAAACTCAAGTTCCCCCCTTTCTTAACACACAAATATAGAAATGCAAATTAAACTTAAAGTTAAAGCTAAAACTCATTCCTTACACCCAGAAATACAAATTATAATTTACTTAAACTATCTCTAGGTTTAACATGAAAGATAATTATATAACAAAGAGGCTGGTGCTCCTCTGTCCCCAAAACAAAGTGGTAATTCCTAATGAACTCAGAACTGAGGCTTTGAAAAATACAATGGGCAGAATTTTGCCGTCAGTGAGCAGGGGACAGGGCCCGTTTGCCGATGCGTAAATTGACACGGGATGCATCGGGCGGAACCCCCGACATCATCGTGCCCCATTTAAATTTTCAGTAAGGCAGGGGCGCAGCAAAATCAGCTATGCGCCCGCTGACCTGTCAAGGGCCAATTGAGGGCATTGACAGGATCATTTAAACAATTAAAGGATCTGCTCGTCCAACCTTAAGGCTGGTGGGCAGGCCAGGAGCCCTGGCGGGGAATAGAAAAAACATGAAACCTCATCCACCGGTGGGATGAGGCTCCATGCAGTCTTCTAAAATGCTGAATAAAGTTTTACTGTAATTTATGAACATGTCCCATCTCATGTGACATTGTCACATGAGGGGGACACGTTAAGGATTTTTTTATTTTTCTATTTTTAAAGTTTAAAAAACTTTCAGCAATCTCCCTGAGGCAGCACTTAGCCTCAGCGAGGTGTGCGCTCTTTCGTACGCATGCGCAAAAGAGCGCATTCTCACTTTTGGGGAATCCCCCCCACCCACACAGGGAGCGCATAGCGCTTCCCATTGGATGTCATGCTGGGCGGGCCTTAATTAGCCCGCCCACGTAAAATGGTGGCGGGGCCCACTTCTTCAACGGGAATTGGCTCCCCGCCCGCCGGAGATTGGGTCGGGCCCGCCCACCCGACTGGCAGAAAATTCTGCCCAATGCCTGAGGATGAGATTTCATTAGCAGGAGCAAAAGAAGTACAAGTGAATCATGATTCTTTGTAGTAATGATGCATTCCTATTTTTTTAAAGCAGCTAACAAGACACTGAACTTAGAAATTTCAAGAAGTTAATTAATCGCAACTCTAAAGTGGAATGTGCAATCCATAGTGAAAGATACCAAATGATAATTGTTGTTACTAACTTTGGAGTAAATATGTTGACTTTGCTTCTTGGTACATAGCTTCTCATGCCAGGGACTTCTATTCGGAATTCAGGCACATATCCAGAGTGTGCATTGGTCGTCTTTAATTGTGCACAGACGCAAACCCGACACTAGATTTTCAAGGCAGAGTCGGGAACCTGACACCTGAATGAACTGTGGGTCCTCATGCTGTGCCCCAGCTATGTCGCTCTTGCAATGCTATTTTTAAAAGTTCTGGCTGAATTGGCCAGAAGGTGAGCTTGGTGCTCAATTAGAATCACCAATGCCTCCAGGAGGCAAGAGCTGCAAGACATATCAGAGGAACTGTTTTTGAAAGTGGCATCATCAGAACAGATGCGAAGGAGGCGAAGGAACTGAGAGAATGGGATGGAATCCTTACAGGAAGTGGGTGTGAGGAGCTGTAGTCGAGGTAGCTGTGGGTACCTGCTAGGCTTGTAATGGATATTGGTGGACAGTCTATCAACAGAAATTGAGACAGAGAGGTCAAGGAAGGGAAGCGAAGTGTCAGAGATGGACCATGTGAAAATGATGGAGGGGTGGAAATTGGAAGCAAAATTAATCAATTTTTCCAGGTCCAGACGAGAGCATGAAGCAACACCGAAGCAATCATCAATGTACCGGAGAAAGAGTTGTGGGAGGGGCCGGAGTAGGACTGGAACAAGGAATGCTCCACATACCCCGTAAAGAGACAGGCATAACTGGGGCCCATCCGGGTACCCATAGCCACACCTTTTATTTGGAGGAAGTGAGTGGAGTTTAAGGAGAAATTATTCAGTGTGAGAACAAGTTCAGCCAAATGGAGGAGAATAGTGGTGGGTGGGGATTGTTCAGGCCTCTGTTCGAGGAAGAAGCAGAGAGCTATCAGACCATCCCACTGGGGGATGGAGGTGTAGAGGGACTGGACGTCTATGGTGAAGAGGAGGCGGTTGGGGCCAGGGAACTGGAAATTGTTGATGTGATGTAGGGTGTCAGAGGAATCACAAATGTAGGTGGGAAGGGACTGGACAAGGGGAGAGAGAATGGAGTCAACATAGCAAGAAATGAGTTCCGTAGGGCAGGAACACGATCGGTCTGCCAGAATAGTCCTGGTTGTGGTTTTTCGGTAGGATGTAGAAGCAGGCCGTCTGAGGTTGGGAGACTATCAGGTTGGAAGCTGTGGAAGGAAGATCTCCAGAGGAGATGAGGTCAGTAACAGTCCTGGAAACAATGGCTTGATATTTAGTGGTGGGGTCATGGTCCAGGGGGAGGTAGGAGGAAGTGTCTGCGAGTTGACGCTCAGCCTCTACAAAGTAGAGGTCAGTGCACCAGACAACAACAGCACCACCCTTGTCAGCAGGTTTGATGATAATGTCAGGGTTGGACCTGAGAGAACAGAGTGCAGCAAGTTCAGAGAGACAGGTTAGAGTGGGTGAGAGGAGCAGAGAAATTGAGGTCTGTCTGCAAGCATGACGCAGACCTCCCTGTCACTTGCCATTTCAACACTCCACCCTGCTCTCATGCCCACATGACCGTCCTTGGCCTGCTGCATTGTTCCAGTGAAGCTCAACACAAACTGGAGGAACAGCACCTCATCTTCCGACTATGCACATTACAGCCTTCCGGAATGAATATTGAGTTCAACAATTTTAGATCATGAACTCTCTCCTCCATCCCCACCCCCTTTCCGATTCCCCCCCCTTTTTTCTTTTTTTTTCCCCAATAATTTATATAAATTTTTATTTTCCCACCTATTTCCATTACTTTTAAAAGTATTTCCATCCATTGTTTTATCTCTGCCTTTTAGCCTATTTCGATTCCTTCACCCCACCCCCACTAGGGCCATCTGTACCTTGCTTTTCCTGCTTTCTACCCTTAATTAGCACATTCTACCCTTAATTAGGACATTCCTTAGATAATATCATCACCTTGAATACCTCTTTGTCCTTTCGTCTGTGACATCTTTTGGTTATCTCCACCTATCACTGGCCCTCTATCCAGTTCTACCTGTCCCACGCCACCCCGCCCCCCACCTTAAACCAGCTTATATTTCACCTCTCTTCTATTTTTACCTGGTTCTGTTGAAGAGTCATATGGACTCGAAACATTAAGTGTTCCTCTCCGCAGTTGCTGCCAGACCTGCTGAGTTTTTCCAGGTATTTTTATTTTTGTTTTGGATTTCCAGCATCCGCAGTTTTTTGCTTTTATCTTATTAATTCTGTAACCTGACTGAAACCATAAGAACTGCAAAATTGTAATGGCAGCCATTTTTGGATTACATTCTCACATCACTTGGAGAAAAAGAATACAGTAGTGGGGCTCACCAAAACTTTTGTGGCTATTTCTGCTTACTGATTTTAATAGGATGTCAGAACCTGGCAAAGGACACTGGGAAGAAGTACCAGCATTCAGCAATACTGTAGGAACGTTATGGCATAGCCGATGGTAAATGCTGAGCTCTTCAAATCCCAAAGCAAGACTTGAAACAACTGCCACAACTTGTTTTGCAATTTGTATATATGTTAAGATGCATGCCTTGAATTCAGCAGCAATAAGACCACCGAGTCTTTTAGGTTTCTTACACAACTAAATTAAACCTTTAGTAATAGAAGAAGTGATTTTAAGCACATACATAGATATATAAATTACCACTATAATAACTTCTAAATCCCCTAATTAATCTAACTTCCAGTTACACCTCCATTAAGGCAACAATAAGACACAAAGATTTTAAAAACTCAGGCAAAGAAATACACAATACCCTGAACAGCCAAAGTCAAAGTGAGTTTTTTTTTGTAGACAGCAGCCTTAGACGCTGGAGGCTTTTCACGCTTGTGTTAGACTTCAGAATGCTTTCTCTTGCACACAGTCTTCTCTCCTCTATCCCCTTTGAATGCAAATTCCCATTGTTTCACCATTGGACTTTAACCCTCTAATAATAAAAATCTGTCATAGTACCAATTTTATCAGTAATCTTAAGAAACAGTGTTTAATTTTTCCAAACTTCTCCTGGCTAGCTGAAACATTTCATCCCCTCTTTTGAATTCAAGCTAGTCTGATTTATTTAAAAATATAAATGTTCCCTTTACACCTCACATTCTAAAACTTCACCCATGTTTACCTAGTTAACATTTCAAACCTAACTAATCTTCTGATACCTCAAAGCCTTCAGACCAGCTGCCTTTAATACACACACACACACAAACAGACCCAACTATTACTCTACTTTACAATAAATTCCAATAGCATTATGAAAATTATTATATTTTCCTGATAAGGAAAAGCTGGTGAGATGCAAAGAAAGTACACAAAAATGCCAACATCCACATCTAAACAACTTAATGCAGGGGGGTGGGTGATGGTTGTGGGGGGTGGTGTGGTGGTGGGAGGCATTGTTGGTGATGAATGCAACTAAGTGCCTTTGCTTCCATAAAGTGAAATGTAACTTCTCAGTGTAATCTAAGATTAGCCAAGGCACTTCTAAGAATCCACCGACAGAAAGCCAGCCCATATCATTGGCTCACTAATTTCTCTATTTTGTTTGGACACAAGGAGCTTTAGAAGCAGAGTTCACCTAAACAATGTGAATTTCTTTGTGCGAATTTATTAATATAACTGCTCCTTGGCAAAAACACTGAATCTTGCTGGCAGCACAGCCTTTCTTTGTCCACCTTGTTTCCTTGCCATAAATAGCAACGCACAGCAATTTGAGCATGCGCCCAAAATCCTGTTTCGCGATCACTCACCTTATACACACCCATTTCCTTTATGCACTGTATTCTAAAGCCACAGTACCTTTTCTTTATTTAACATATTATCCTGTCAATTCTTCCTAATGACTCCACATTTCCTCAGTTCCCATATCATTATCGTTTTTATTACCCTTTCATTAATGTCATGTTGCCTCTACTACACTCAATGTAGCCAAAACAAAACAAAGCATGAATTTGAGGAAAAAAAACACTTTAAAATAAACATATAAATATGAACCCTGTGGAATAATAGATGATCAGCAGTCAGCCTAATGCAGCAATAATATATTCAGGTTTCACCTTGCTTTTCATGTTATCCAAACTGCTTATTTGAATTACTGCTTTGTTACTCACTGTCTGCTATCTGCTATCTTATAAGCATCAATTTTCTGCTGTGAAATTATTTTTATTTTATGAAGAAGCAAGCATGACTGGAAGTTGCAAGGTTCAATAATCCAAGACAGTGTAATTTAAACTACTGTAATTTATTTGCAATCTGTATTTTCTTTAATCTAATTTACTCCTGTTAATTGATTATTAGCAGGTCTAAAGTAATAATCAGCAAATTTATTTAACCTTATCAGTTATAACAATTAATACCTTATCTTTATTATAATTCAATTAATGAAAACTTACTCTCTTGATTGGCCTCATTTATGATCCAAGTTTCATAAATCTCTTTTTCCTACAAATCTTGTACTCTTCAGAATTCTCTAGACAGCCATTCCACAAGCATTTCACCAAGTAAACTTCACTGATTATCACTCAGTTTCCTTGGTAATTCCTCATCTGAATTCTGCCTGTTGCAGCCCTTGCAGTTAGATGTTGCTACTTCGCACAATATGGGCAAGTAATTATACTGCATGTCAAGAAATGTGATGCGCATGAATGTGTGGTGTGAGTACCTTGAGATAATAACCCACATAGGTCACTTCTTGCTAAATGGGTTTTCACATTTGAGTTCAGATATTGGAATTATTCAGGTCATTTTCTTTTGGTAACTGGACAAATAGTAGTATTAGGACCTACTGGAAAAAGTTGCAAAATACTTGCACTTTAATATAAAATGAAATGAGTAATAAAAGTATAAAGTATCCTTTTGCACTTGTTAATTCCATTTTATGACTTTTTCAACTGAATGTCACACCTGCGCTATGTCTTCCTGTGTTCAACTCTGGAATTTTTATCTGGAATTTTTATCTAATTATTTTACACTTCTTTTGAAGTGTTAATTTTCATAGCTGTGAATTTCCAGGAAGCTGCATCTCCACCATAACTTCACTGAAAGTGTGGCGGAAACTCCTATTACACATAAGCACATTTCATGAGATTATGGTAGTGGTGTTGGAACAGCTCCAGGAACGCTCCAGGCCCTTGTTCTTGTTGCACTGTGTGCAGCACCAAACTTGAATGGAGTGGACGAGGAACAACATGCTGCTTCAAATTTTGCTGCAGCTTAATAATATAACTTGCATTTATATAGAGCATTTAACATAGAAAAATATCCCATGGTGCTTCCACAAAGGCATAAGGATAAAAATGGATGCTAAGCCAAAGGAGAAAATATGCAAATGGGTGGTTGAAAGTTTGAAGTAAGAGGTGAATTTTACAGAGGGTCTTAAATGGCGAGAGCAAGGTACAGAAATAGAAGGGTATGGGGAGAGAATTCCAGAGTATGGGACATAAGAAGCTGAAGGCACGACCACCAATGATGGGGAATAGCGTGGAGGGATGAACAGTTGGAGTCAAAAGAAAGTTTTAATGGCTGTGTTTTAGCACTGAAGAGGTTAAAGAGGTAGGAAGAGGCAAGCCCATGGAGGGATACAAGAATATGAATTTTAAATTTGAGGTGTTGGAGGACTGAGAGTCAGTGGTGGGTGAGCGGGTTAGGAGGCAGGCAGTAGATATCTTGATTGAGTTACAATTTAGAGAAAATGGAGATAAACCAAGAAAGCATCACAATACTTGAGTCCAGGGATGACAAATGTAGGGTTTAGGGTATTAGCAGCAGATAGGCTATGGTAAGGCTGTCAGTGGGCATGATATGGAAATGGAAGTAGATAGTGTTTCTGATGGAGAGGAAGTTAAAAGATCCAGTTGATTTCTGGGGAAAGTACAGATTAATGAGAAAAATGGCATGTAAGGGCACCCATTGCCTTTATGACTCAAAATGAAACATTTGAAAATGTCATGAAAGTTATGTAAGCAACAGTTTGCCGACACTGATATGAAAAATAATTCCCTTGGCTTGCACTTGGCCACAGGACCACAGAGTTTCTCCCTTGTTTTTCTTCTTCAAATTCCATTCCTTTACCAAGTGCAACAGAAAAGCAATCTCACTCTGTGATCTTGTCTTGAAACATTGCCTGGGAAACATTCCAGGATATGCACTGAGTAGGGACTTAATTTTGTTTTGCAGGGGGCAAGTTATCTTGTAAATATTTTTGTTTCCTGTCTCTCCTTCTAATGCCACACACCACACCTTTCTGGGAAAATAACCAGTTTAAAGAAGTGGCTTTACTTCCAATCTCCCTTCCTTCCCTCCCTGTGGGCAAAGTTATTGCCGGTTGCTTGGCATTTTGCCATAATGGGACAGCTCTAAAAATAAACCACAAAGAGAAATTGCCTCTTATTGTAACCCTCATCCCCAATAAATGATGCTTCATTTCAAAGTAGCTTTGAAAATTAGGCCCACAGAGCAGTCAAAATCCTTTGATGTTGTATTACTGCATTGGTAATTCTGGAACATGCCAAGTCATGGTATTATGATATTATAAAACATCCTCGATGCCCAGATAGTGTTGATAGCATTGAGAATCCTTAGTGCATTTCTCGAACTGATATTTTCCCTTTTCCACCAACTCACTGCTGAGGATTGTCAACTCTGTCTGGACAGGTTCTGGGAAATGTCATATAACTTACTACCTTCACCACCCCAACCCGGGCCCCAGACTCCTACGATCGGACTCTCAGCCAGGTTGAAAGCAGCGGAGCCTGGGATCCAGGCAATGAGTATGTTTCAGGTTGAGCCCTGGTTCTGCCTTGCACCCCATCCAGGAACAGGCAGCCTCTCGGCGAGGACTAACTCCGCAGCGTGGCGCTCCCCATCTGCGCTTCTTCCGTCTCAGCAGCGCTGTGGCGGGCAATGAGACCTAAAACAATCCCTGGGATCCACAGAGAGCAGGGTGGCCTCAAACCAGCTCTGGGGACTACCATCTTTAACGGAAATATTGCCGGTGTTCTGCAAAAGCCCAGGGGCCATCAGCCCCCCAGACAAGTGTCCAGCTCCCTGCCAACCCCATCCACCTATTTGCTCTATCTAGATCTATTAACATTTCCACATATTCTTAATCTCACGGATTGCTTTCAATGGTCACCAAGAGATGGGTGCCGAGTCTGGTAGACTCCTGGTTAATCCAAGAGGGTTGGCAACCTTATCACTGCTTGTCAAAATCCTACTATGACAATATGCTGAAAGCCTTCCCATCCCACCAACACTGCCAGCAAAGTATGTTATGCCTCCAAGTCTAATTTAAGAGCAATCAATCTTCTATCTGTTGTTCCAAATGTTCCTCTATGACACCTAAAAGTTGATGGAAAATATTTACTTAACAAGCTGCCAGGCCTGTTAGTTTAACATGTGGGTAAGGTTTTAAAATCCATAATCAGGGAAAATATCAACAGGCACTTGGACAGGTTTGAGTTAATTAAGGAGAGCCAGCACAGATTTGTAAAAGGCAGGTGGTGTTTGACTAATCAAACTGAATTTTTTGCTGAAGTAACAGAAGTTTGATGAGGGGAATACAGTGGATGTATATGGGTTTTAAGGAAGCATTGGACAAGGTGTCACATAAAAGGCTGGTTAGCCAAATTGAGGCTTATGGAATAGGAAGGTCAGTGTCCAGTTGGATAAAACATTGGCTTTAAAGAAGCGAGGCATGGTAGATGGTCGTTTTTCGGACTAAAGGGTGGTAGACTGTGGCATTTTTCAAGGATTAGTGCTAGGAGGACCAGTGATTCCCTTGTTATATATAAATTACTTGAATCTTAGAATATGAAGTAAAATTTCAAAATTTGCGCATGATATCAAACTTAGAGGAGTAATTAACAGTGAGGATGATACGAATCACCTGCAACAGGACATAGGTGAGCCGAATGTGCAATCAAGTGGCAGATGGAATTTAATATAGAGAAGTATGAGGTGAAGCATTTTGGCAGGAGGGATAGGGAGAAGCAATAGAACCATAGAACCATAGAAAAGTTACAGCACAGAAGGAGGCCATTTGGCCCACTTTGTCCATGCCAGCCCAAGGACACCGGGGTGCCCTTTCTAATCCCACCTTCCTGCACCCGGCCCATAGCTCTGCAGCTTACAGCACTTAAGGTGCAGATCCAGGTACTTTTTAAAAGAGTTTAGAGTTTCTGCCTCTACCACCAACTTGGGCATTGAATTCCAGACACTCACTACCTTCTGCGCAAAAAAGTTCTTCCTCTTGTCCCCCCTACACATCTTGCCACTTATCTTGAATCTATGTCCCCTCGTTCTAGAATTCTTCACCAAGGGAAACAATTTTATCCTGTCCACTCTATCTATTCCCCTCATAATTCTGTACACCTCAATCAAGTCACCTCTTAACCTTCTTTGTTCTAAGGAAAATAATCCCAACCTATCCAATCTCTCCTCGTAGCTACACTTTTCTAACCCTGGCAACATTCTTGTAAACCTCCTCTGCACTCTCTCCAGAGCTATTACATCCTTCCTGTAATGTGGTGACCAGAACTGCACACAATACACCAGTTGTGGTGATCACAATATAGATCTAATAGGAATATTTCAAAAAGTGTGCAGAAACAGAGGAGCTTGGAGGTGCATTTGCATCCACCTTTCAGGGTGCCAGAACAGTTTGAGAGTATGGTTAGCAAAGCATATGGAATCTTGGGCTTCTTAAGTAGAGACATTGAGTACAAAAGCAGGCAAGCTATGCTGAACCTCTATAAAGCTCTGGTTAGGTCCCAACTAGAGTATTGTGTTCAGTTCTGGTCATCACACTTCAGGAAAGATTAAGGTCATCGACAGCTTTCAAAGGAGATTTACCAGAATGGTTCCAGGGAGTTTAGCTGTTTGGTTAGGTTGTTCTCCTTGAAAGAAAGGAGATTGACGGGAGATTTGATAGCGGTGTACTAGAGGCTCAGATAAGGTAGAAAAGGAAACTCTCTTCTGAGATAGCTGATTGTATAAGGACTAGGGGAGACAGATTTAAGATTTTGGATAAGAATGCAAGGGTAATGTGAGGAAGAAAATTTTTAACGCAACAAGTGGTAAAGACCTGGAGATCACTGCTCGCAAGGGTGGTGGAAGCTGAAACAATCAATGATTCCAAAAGAAAATTGGATGGACAGTTTAAGGGAATGAACTTGCAGGGCTGCAGGGATTGAGAATGGAGTGGGACTGACTGGATTGCTAATGGTGGAGAGCAGGCATGGACTCGATGGCTGAATGGCCTCCTGCTGTGCTGTAAATGGCCCTTTGACCTTTGTTTTCTATAATTAGTCTAACCTTCTTCATTCTTGAGTAATCCTGCTTTCTCTTTAATTTTTTGAAACTATATATGCTTATAAAAGCCCTTATTAGTTCCTCATATCATCTAATACCTTTTTGCAATTTTTTGTACCCCTTTTAGCTCCTTTTTCACATCCCTACTACTCCTTTTTTTACTTGACATAATAGTCTTCAATTATGGAATGGTTCTTTTGCTTAATAGCAGCATTCCCGTCCCCATCAGAAGGTTCATACCCCACTCTTGACAGTCCTGGTAAGTGGAGACTAGAGCTCTGGCTCTGAATTCTGGGCGCATGAGCCAAGTCAATGTGTGTTCCCAGGACACCCCATTCCCACTTACCCATCTCCCTCCCTGCCTCCACTACCCACCTACACCCTATGGAATTATGGCAGTGCATGAAATGAAAGTGGTGTTCACATTACAGCTTGTCAGACTCAATGTCAACCTATAAATCCTTTACACTATTCACCAACAAGAACAGTGAGCAGATATGAAATGATGATCTTTCATAGTACTAACACAAATGTTATCAGTAGTTTACCTTTTAAGTTTCAGTTTAGTTTTTTAACCCCTCTATTTATCCATGAAACTCTAGTTTGATGTGCCCTCTATTCATTTTACATCTTGTATTTGAAGATTTCCCACTGATCGTTAGTCATTCTGTTTCCTAATATTTCTGTCCAGTTAATTTGGGCCAAATTCCCTTTTCTTTCACTGAATTTTGCCTTTTTCCAGTCATAAATTTTTTGATTCACCTTTGATTCTGCATTATTCTTTTCTATTTTTATATTGAACGTATCTATGTTGAAGTTACTGTTTCCCAATTCTTCCCCTTATGTTCATGTCGGTTATTTGCAGCATTTCATTTACTGAAACTACATTAAGCAATACTTCTTTCTTTGTTGAATTGAAAACATACAGACTTAGGAAACAGTCCTGGATGTACCCCACTTTGAGCTCATGCTTATATCCCCGTCAATTGTAGGATGATTAAAATCACCCAATAGTCATATTTTCCTTACAGATCTCAGAATTGTCTGCAGATCTCCACAAGTACCTCATCACTACTATTTGGTGGCCAGGAATGTTACCATTTCCCTTCCTATTCCTTAACTTTATCAATATGGATTTCATCTTCATGCAATCTTTTGGTATATTTTTATGCTTTAGCACTGATACAATCTCTCACCAGCCCCACGCTCCCTTTATTCCTATTTCTCCTGACAATGTTATAATTGTCTAACAAAGAACACAGTAGGAAAGGAGGACATACATTTATTTAGCATTTTAGTAGGTCAGAAACATTGCCAAGCATGTCACAGACAATTAATTGCTTAAGTGTTGTAACTGTTTTAGTGGGAAGAGTTCAATTTAAATCACTTTTGAATTTATAAACCTGCACTGGATGAGTTGAAACTCATGTCGTCTAAAATCTGAAGCCGCAGTTTTAACTTGGGCAGAGCGATGAATGTGGGTCTGATGGTCATTTTTAATCCCAAACCTCATTTAAATAGGTGAGGCCGGATTTCTGCCCAAATTTGCCCCAATGACATTAGGCCAATATAGAAGGAAGGCACAGCCAAGGACTCATAGGTGTTTTTCTGGGTTGTTGCTGCCCATCGTGTGTACTGCTTAAGAAGTCTTTTAGAAGTTACGGAGAAGTCTTTATTAACTTTACTGATCTATGTACATATTTACAAAAGACAGTACAGGTATGGAGAAGACTCCATGACATGTCTTTACATGTTGCTACCTAGCTCTACACTGCTGACCTAATCTCTAGGTCAGGTTCCTTCTTACATCACCGGTGCGGTACTGTATTCAGTCCCAGGTTAACCCTTAATGTGCTGGATCCTTCTAATACCCTCTCTAGAAGTCTTTATCCCTCGGATGCAGACTGGCAATGTTACTCACAGTTTGATTCAAGTCTTGTGTTGTCAAAAGGCTTGTGTACTTCAGTGTTGCAACTAAAACCACTCCTAGCTCTAAACTATTTTGTGATTAACATTACAACATTAACAGCTGCATTAACAGAGTTCGTACTACCCCATCTCCCCCTTCAAGTCTATGAAATCAGGGTTTGAATTGGTCTGGAGATCTTGTACCCCTGCCACTTCTCATTTACCATCCGGTCAGGAGATTGGTAGGATCTAGGGACTGTTGATCTTGGTGGTAATTGTTGGTTGGAGCTGGGTGCAGGCATGGTTCCCTGCGCTTTTTCCATTGGCGAGTGTTGCACCATGCCTGGTCGGCCAAATTGCAGCAGTGGCGGTTTGGTACCATGAGTGGTGGTCGTTTCTTTCTGGGAGGGTGGGAGTGGTATCCGTCTGGCTGTCGGTTGCATCCTTTCTTCTTCCACCATTACTGGCATCTGGAAACCTTCTTGGGTTAAGGGGGAGCTGTCTTATGGCTGGAAGAAGAGTGTAGAGATAGCTCACTTTTGTTGAGTAATGTTTGTGTCGAGCGGCTACCTGGTGCCAGTGGATTCTGTGTTTTCATCACACTGGCTGGTAGCTGCTGGGGCTGTCTGTAGGTCGTCATCTCAACCAACTGCACAGTGGTCATTGGTGGAGGTGGAGGTGAAGGTGGAGGTGGAGGTGGAGACTCTGCCGGAAGTCGTTCTGGCTTTGGCATCACCTGCACTGGGGGTGCTGTGGTAACCTCCTGCGCTTTGAATTGGTCTGGCCCTCGGTTTGGTTTGGGGATCTGAAAAGAAGAACAGACCTGCTCGGCGATCAGGGAAGTGAGGTTATAAACAAAGACAATATTAGGTTTCTGCTTTGTAGTTGAGCTTTTGGGAAGACGGGTTTCTGTCTACATAGGAACCGTGGTTGTCGTCACATCTTCTGCCGGTTGAAGCAGGTCGAGAGCTATTCAGACATTTCTCCCAAGGAGTGTAAAGGGCTGATTTTACACGACATACATAACTTCTGCGATCTGTTTGTCACCATACCTTAATGGCTCGAATCATTCCAAGGATCAGGAGTTGGACTCACTGTGCTTCCTAGACTGGGGTGTCCGTGGTTCGGACCCAGCAGTCTTGGAGCCACGTTTCTTCATCCGATAAGACAGTCACTCTGGCATCAGAATTTAACCTGAAATTGGTCAGATGGCCGTTTACTGAGATGTCCGTGTTCCAGAAGGAGGAGCCGCATCGTCTGATGTCGCCCAGGAAGAAGGGCTTCTGGGTCAGTGACCTCGACATCATGATAGCTCTTAGATTGTCTGCATGGTGCAGAGGGTGCGACTAGCATAGCCGGCTGGAATACCCCTGTTTGTGACAGTGGAAGCATTTAGCAGCACTGGCCGGACATTGGTCCTTCCTGTGGGTGCGCTTTGCCCAGCAGCGCTGGCATGGACGTTCAGCAGGGTGGTTGGGTGTTGGCTTACCCTGGCTCAGATGATCTTGCACTTCTATGGCCAGATGTGGCGGACCGTAGTATGGCTTCTGACCCATGAAGCGGTCTCACCTCTAAGAATGATCTGATGTTGGTCCCACATCTCGGACAGCCTGACTAGCTGAAGAGCCTTGTCAAGAGTGAGGGCTTCCTTGGCTTAGAGAAGGTCAGATAGTGAACCCTCCAGAAAACCCACCACAATCTTGTCTCAGACGAGTTCTGATTTCAGATTTCTGTATTCACATCCATCTGCCATGTGGCAGACATCGTTGATAAAGCAATCAACAGGCTGTCCAGGCTACTGGACTCTCCTGTTAAATTTGGTGTGTTCCAAGATCTTGTTGGATCACAGGTTGAAAAAGAAGTAAAAAGATTTTAAAGCATCTTGCAACTTTGCAGATGATTTCTCTATGGCTTGCCTGGCGATGATATCATCTGCAATCAGCACAATTGAATAAAGTAATGTGCTAACTTGTTCCGCCTCCAACTTTTTAATTAATCCTGCAGCTGTAGAAACTTTTTCTTCAATAACACCAATTGTGAGGTTGGTCCAGGCCACAGGTAAAGCACATTGGGGGTGGCAATGATGAATAAAGCGTGGGTGTCTCTTTAAGAGATCAGAGGATTTTAAAATGGTGCTGCCGCTAATGCCGAGGAGAAGATTTTCACATGCCTTGGCCTTTTGGTGTGACTTTTAAAATGATGTCAATGGGCTAGGAGGAGGAAGAGGCTGCAAAATAGCCATGGGTTAGCTTACGACTGCGAGTCAGTTGAATAGGCCTGGGTTGGAAGGGCAGAAGCCTCACTGGCCGGGAGGCTGAAAATTTTGCAAGGCACTCAATCTTTCGTTTAAACGGGGATTTCTGTGTGTTCAATGTTTTTTTTTTCTTTTGCTGTGCTCCGGACTCAGGGGCCATGTGGAGGGGATGCTGAGTCACAGGTTAGTTTAGCAACAAACATGCAACTGGGTTTTCTGCCTTGCTGACTTTTTAAAAGAAAGAGTTGACAGAGCTGGCTTCCTGGAACTTAAAAAGGTTGCATCTCACCCTGCAGATTCCTGGCTGCTAGCTCTGCTTTGTTGAAGCTGCTTCCACAGGGATCCAGTGGAGGCTTTAGCTTGAGCTTAACTTCTGCCTTTTCTGCTGCCAGGATCTTCTGTCTCTGGAGCTTTTCAGGTGAGTTTTCTCAGCTTTTTTCACCTTGAGTGAGGTTTTTTCAGAGCAAAAATGTATTGATGGTGTCCTTTTCTTGATTTCTGAAGTCTTTTTACAGAGGATGAGGATTTTGATCCCACTGCTGCCACCATGTTTTACTGAGTTGTCACTATATAAAATGTTTATTGCTTAGACACCATTAAGTACTCTTGTAGAAGTTAGCAAGAAGTCTTTGTTAACATCACTAAACTAATGTACATATTTACAGTAGAGGGTACAAGTATGGAGAGGACTCTGTGGCATGTTCTTACATGTCGCTACCTAGCTCTACACTGCTGACCTAAGCTCTAGGTTAGGTGCCGATACGTAAATAGAGTAGGGAGGTGGGGGTTCTGAGGGAATTGGAGAAAACATGAGGCTGGGAGGTTCAATGGTTCCTCGTGAAGTACCCTTGCTCTTCCCCAGGGAAATCTGACAAATCAAAATAACAAACTGTTAAAGGCCACTTCTGGGTCCGCTGATCCTCAGCACTGGATTTCACCAATGAAAACAGCACTGGGTGCTGACTTCATTGCAGATGGTTAATGTGTAATCAGGGTCTAAATGATCTAATTAGATCCTGACTTTTGAATCTCAGTGAGACCATCGGCTTCGTCTGCCTGGGTAAGGGCCTCAAATGCTGCCCAAAATGTGCCTGATAAAATAGCAAAGGCTGTTGTGCAAAGCTTTTCTGGGGACTCTCCCATGCTGTCAATATTTTGACTCCCCTCCTGCCACCAACCATTGCCACCCCATACATACCCTGTTTACATTGATTGTGGGTGATAAAATTGGAACTTAAATCCTCATCCAAGTCATAAAAATCAAAATGCTCCTTCCATTTATTCATTATCCTGGTGTAGTTGAAAGTGTTCCATAATGTTTTGCTTGGGTAATACCTACTATTCTGCCATCTAGATTGATAAATCTATCTCCAATATAAAACTCTTTTCCACTGGATTATTAGGGTCGAATAGAAAATCCCCTCCAGAAGACTGCATACTACATTCTCCACTAAACTACTAAGGATTTTGTGTGCTTCCTCTGGCACCCCTGAGAATTGCTTGCAGCCCCTGCTCCAAACTACCCACAATCACCCTCTTCATTCAACAATTAGGGTTCAATGTAATGCCCTCTTCCGACATGAGTTTTGAAGTAAGGGCGGTATTTAATGAGGTAAGAAAGTGTCGGGTGGCGAACATGCCGCCTTCCTGCCTCTGCCTCAAATAAATTCAGGGTGGGAAAGCCCGTGGATGTACTGCCCGTCCCTCGACCAATTGTGACCCTTAGCTGGATAATTAACACCTCCTCCCTTTGCTGCTGGTATTCAACCAGCAGTGAGTGGAGACAGTCACCAGGCGGGAAACCCAAAAAACAAACAGTTGATCTGAAGGAAGACCCGCCACTGGCCACTTAAGGGTCTAATTGGCACTTAGTATGGTGGGCCTTTCCCAAAGAAGGTAAAGTGGGGCTCTCACCAGCTCCCCTAGATTAAATACCATCCTTAATGTGCAGGGGATTATTCCCACAGATGCCCTGTTTCCTACCATGCTTGCTTAATTGCCATCATGAAGCTGCACCTTGCTCATAGCAAACTGAGAGGATTAGATAAAAAATGCGCTGTTTGTTCGCAGAGAGGTTATCTTTCCCAAAATTTGAGTCCAAACCTCAGGACAAAGATAACTATAAATAGCTCACGTATAAACAACATGCTGAACTTAAATCAATTCTTTCCACTTAAAAGTATGGCTATATAAATATGGTAATACATTGTAAAGGACTGAAATCATACTGATCCATTATGTGCAGGAAATTGGCCCACCCTCTCAACAGTGGGAAGCCTTCCTTCTAGCTATTAGACTGGGAAATAAGAATGACAAAAACATGTACAAACATTCCTTAAAACACGGTTTAGTCATGATTGCTCCAACTATATCAGAGGGTCAATGACCCAGCAACCTAACAATGGGAAACTTTCTTAAGGGTAAAGACAGAGTTTATTGCTTATATGTGGAAGGCATTTTATTTTTTTGCTCAGGGGTGTTGCCAGTTTGTTTTGTAAAAGGGAGAGGCCAAATCTGAGTTTTCCAAATTAAGCCAAGTTTGGCTATTCATGCAGTAACTTACACTAACCTCCTTTCAGGTTGTTCATTTTGGACAGAGTGTGATTTGGCTCACAAAACTGCAATATAGTTTTGTTTATTTTTTCACAAATTGCATTTATTTAGCACACATGTAAAGCCACACACACAACTCTTTCTTCACCTGGAATATAAACTGGAGGTGCTGTAATGAGCATTTATAAGGTGTACCAACTAGTGGCCCATTGGTCAAAGAATGGTTGCACTAAAGCATAGTAAAATACACTTTATTCCTGGAAAGCTGCTTTTTAAAAGCATAGTCATGTTGTTACTGTCTGTCATGGTGAAATAGGCTGTGTTTTGAGTCATAGGACTACTCATTGAAAGATCTAGTCTGCAAAACATGATGTTGCATGTTATTATTAAAAGAGAAAGAATTTGCACTTGTAAAACATCATTCACAATATCAGGATGTTTCAAAGCATTTCAGAGCCAATAAAGTACTAGTATATTGGCATGAATTGAGAATTGGTTAGCAGAAAGGAAACAGAGAGCAGGAATAAATGGGTCTTTTTGAGAGTAGCAGTGGGGTGCTGCAGAGATCAGTGCTTGTGCCCCAGTTATTCACAATATCTATCAATGATTTGGATGAACCAAATATAATATTACCAACTTTGCTGACGACACAAAACTTGTTGGGAATGTGAGTGATGAGGAGGATGTCGAGAGGCTTCAAGGCGATTTCGACAAGTTGAGTGAGTGGGCAAATACATGGCAGATGTAGTATAACGTGGATAAATGTGAAGTTATCCACTTCAGTAGGAAAAACAGAATGGCGCGAGTATTATTCAAATGGTGATAGATTGGGAAATGTTGATGTACAAAGGTACCTGAAATCAAGCATGCAGGTGTAGCAAGCAGTTAAGAAGGCAAATGGTATGTTGGCCTTCATTGAGAGAGAATTTGAATACAGGAACAAGGATGTCTTAATGCAGCTGTACAGGACCTTAGTGAGACCACACCTGGAGCATTGTGTGCAGCTCTGGTCTCCTTACCTAAGAAAGGATATACTTCCCATAGAGTGAGTTCAGCGAAGGTTCACCAGACTGATTCCTGGGATGGCAGGGTCGACTAGGCCTGTATTCACTGGAGTTTAGAAGAATAAGAGGGAATCTCATTGAAACGGATAAAATTCTGACAGGACTGGACAGACTGCATGCAGGGATGATGTTTCCTCTGGCTGGGTGGTCTAGATCAAGGAGTCACAGTCTAAGGATATGGGGTAGGCCATTTAGGATTGAGATGAGGAGAAGCTTCTTCGCCCAGAGTGTCGTGAACCTGTGGAATTCTCTACCACAGAAGGCTGTGGAGGCCAAGCCACTGAATATATTTAAGAAGGAAATAGGTAGATTTTTAGATTCTAAAGGCATCTAGGGATATTTGGAGAGAACGGGAGTTTGGCATTGAGATAGAGGATCAGTCATGATCATATTGAATGATGGAGCAGATTTGAAGAGCTGAATGACCTACTCCTGCTCCTATTTTCTATGTTTCTATGTTTTGAAATGTAGTCACTGCTGTAACGTAGGAAACATTGATTCAATATGCATTTAGCAAGATCTCACAACTAGCTAAGAAATAAATGACCAGATAAGCTGTTTTATTAGGGGCGTCGGTTGAGGAATAAATGATGGCCAAGACACCCAGAGAACTGCACCTGCTCTTCTTGGAATGGTGCTGTGGGATCTTTTACATCCACCTGAGGTAGGAGATGGGGCTTTGGTTCAACATCTCATCAGAAAGACAGTGCTTTCAAAGATGCAGCATTCCCTCAGTACTGCCCTCACATTTACTCTGTTTCAGATGGATGCGAACATACATATGAGCACACAAACAAGGAGCAGGAGTAGGCCATTCAGCCCCACGAGCCTGTTCTGCCATTTAATAAGATCATGGCTGATCTGATAGTAACCTGAAATCTGCATCCCACCTACCCCTGATAAACTGTCACCCTCTTGCTTACCAAGAATCTATCCATCTCTGCCTTGAAAATATTCAAAGACTTTGCTTCCACCACCTTTTCAGGAAGAGTGTCCCAAAGGCTCACAACCCTCTGAGTGAAAACACTTCACCTCATCTCTGTTTTAAGTGGGTGACCCCTTATTTATAAACCATAATCCTTAGTCCTAGATTTTCCCACAAGAGGAAACATCCACTCCACATCCACCCTGTCAAGACTCCTCAGGATCTTATATGTTTCAATCAAGTTGCCTCTTACTCTTCTAAACTCCAATAGATACAAGCCTAGTCTGTCCAACCTTTCCTCATAAGACAACCCACCCATTCCAGGTATTAGTCTAGTAAACATTCTCTGAACTGTTACCAACGCATATACATCCTTCCTTAATTAGATGACCAATACTCCAAATGTGGTCCCACTAGTGCTCTGTACAACTGAAGCATAACCTCCCTACTTTTCTATTCAATTCCCCTCACAATAAATTATAACATTCTGTTAGCTTTCCTCATTTCTTGCTGTACTTGTGTACTAGCCTTCTGTGATTCATGCACTAGGACACCCAGATCCCTCTGCACCTCAGAGCTCTGCGATCTCTCACCATTTAGACAATATGCTTCTCTTTCACTCTTTCTGCCAAAATGGACAATTTCACATTTCCCACATTATATGCCACTTGCCAGATTTTTGCCCACTCACTTAGCCTATCTATATCTATCACAACTTACTTTCCTACCTATCTTTGTGTCAGCAGCAAATTTGGCAACCATCCCTTCATCAAAGTCATTTATATAAATTGTAAATAGTTGAGGTCCCAGCACTAATCCCTGTGGCACATCACTCGTTATATCTTGCCAACCTGAAAAAGACCCATTTATGCCTACTCTCTGCTTCCTGTTAGCCAGCCAATCTTGTATCCATGATAATATGTTACCCCATAACATGAGCTTTTATTTTCCACAATAACCTTTGATGTGGCACTTTATCAAATGCCTTCTGGAAATCCAAGTATAGTACATTCACTGGTTCTCCTTTATCCACAGCACGTGTTACTTCCTCAAAGAACTCCAGTAAGTTGGTTAGCTAATTGTGTTTTTTTTTAAATTCATTCATGGGCATCACTGACCATCCCTATAGAACTGAGTGACTTGCTAGGCCACTTCAGAGGGCAATTAAGAGTCAACCACGTTGCTGTGGGTCTGGAGTCACATGTAGGTCAGACCAGGTAAGAATGGCAGATTTCCTTCCCAAATGGGTGTTAGTGAACCAGATGAGTTTTTTCAACTATCTTGTAGTTTTATGTGATCCCTTGGATCTGTTAGGTAAGTAATTAATTTATTTAAAAGCCAATTAAGAACTTTTTAAATCCTCAGTTCTGGATTTCTGAACCAGGGCACCTGCTAGCAACTCAACGGGGTCACTGAGGCAAGTGTACAGCACGAAGAACTTATTCAATTAAGTTGACAGGCTGGGAAGGCTTTGATCAGTTGGCGTGAAGAGCTCCAGTCATAGCCATTGAGAGACTGCTGTTCAAAGCACTTGTTCTCTTCTCTCAGAGAGTGCAATCATTGCTTGACTAGTGGTTGCATACTTCTTGGGGGGCACTTCACCTGCCTAGCACTTCACTAACCTTCAGGAATACATCCTTCCTGCCAGCCTTCACCGTGGCACGGGAGCAGCTTATGCAGCTCCATCTTCCAACTGGTGAAGAACAAGAGTAGAAGCAACATTGCCACCAACAGATCTAGCAGTGGCAGCAGGAGCAACAACAGCAACTGTAGTTTCTTTCTCATCATCCACAAGGCAGAGGGGATGGACACAGAGATTCAGCTCAAAGGAGGTGAGACCCTCTGCACAGAGTCTCCTCGCAGTAGAACAGCTCTCTTGACATCTCTGAACATCAGTGCTCAGGTAGCTCAGGCTCTCATGGCAGGCCACTGCTAACATTTACAAGGGACAAGACCAGTGGAGCTGGTGGGCTTGCATTGCCAGGAGCTGATAAAGGCCCCACCCATGTCTCTCCGAGGTTGTGTGCTCTCTCCTCCTGCAAGGACAGACCACACAGAGTTATGAGTGTTTATAGTGGCTTGTGTGACAAGGATGAAAGGACAGCATTTGTGAATGGCACTATGAGGCATGAGTGCGAGAAGGAAAAAGGCAGAGGGTGAGGTGAGTGTTGGCTGTTCAGATGCCCATGTGTGGAGTCTGGAGAGACAGGAATGAGTGGAGCTGTTGAGGTGCATTGTTCTGAGGAGTGTTGGCAGGAGAATGCTGGGAAAGTCGGAGTGTGGGGCTTGGCACCTGGCACTGACCTGTCATGCCCTCTTGAGGTCCCGGATCCTTGGCTCAATGTCTCCAGGTTGGAGGAACTACGATCCGACTACTCACTTCCTCGGCCACTTCCATCCATGCCTGCTTGGGAAATATCACCTCACTGCAGCCCCTCTGTTCCCTCAGCAGGATCTCCAGGTAAGAGCCAGAGTTGTGGGGTACTATCTTCTCAGGTCTCCTCTCCATTCCTGTGTTTGTCGGCTCAGAAATTCAAGTGCTAGTCAGTCCTTGTAACCCTCGTGGTCCCTTTTTTTAGAAATCGTTTCTTTAATAGAACAAGCGTGTCATCCGGCCTGCCCTCCCTGATTGGTTGGGAAAACCAGAGGTGGAATGCTAATATTGTGGGTCTGCGAAAGAACCCTAGGAAAATCCTCTCCTTCACCATTCGGGTCCCCAATCGGCAAATGGTCCTGTTGTTCCAAAAAGGACGAAATGCAGAAAATGATGTCCCTTGTCTCAGGGTTATTAGTCCTGGATTGCTAATTCATTAACATCTACCTAATACCCTTGAACCTAAAGTCTGTAATAATCTATGGCACAGAGCTGAAACAAAAAATAGAAAATACTGGAAATGCACAACAAGCCAACAAGGTCTGAAAGAGATGGTTAGTTTAGCCACTTAGGTGTACATATACTGATGAAGAGTCACTTCTGAAGCACTAACCAATTTTTCTTTTTATCAGTTGAACAAGCTCTTGTTATTTGTAGCATTCTCCATTTAGGTTCCAAGGGAGGCTGAGAAGTATTGCCTAATATTCAGCATTGAATTTGACCCAAGCTATTCCTCATTATAAGGGTAAAATGTTCCATTATGTGGTGTTATCGTCTCCCACATTAAAGTGTGCCAATGAACTACGTAGTATGAAAAGCTCCAAAACTGTCAGCATTGCACATTTGTGTCATGGTATCTCTGCCATCTTATTGCACTATTACTTCATTGTAAGGCCCAGCTACTCACATTTAAATATTTCGGCAAGTTAACTTTTAAGAGCAAGCCAGTAAATTTACATTAATAACATCTGTCTGACATTTCTCATTTAAATGTCAACGACCTTATAATATTAACAGTGTCTCCGCCAACTCGACACCGCTACGCATTTCTTCTGGGATCTTCCGATCCTGGATTTCACAGGAATGCGCTGCACAGCGTGCCACAGGTAACTCCATTGGAGCAGAGGCGGGGGAAGACAGGACATATCCCATTTTTACGGCACTAGCTGCCATATGGTAAGGTTAAAGGTCCAGTCGTAATGTTAGTGAATGGATAAGTGAATGAGTAGTTAAGTAGGTGGGTAATTGGGTAGGGTGGGTAGGTGGGTAAGTTGGTGGTTGGTAGGTAGATAGGTAGGTAGGGTAGGTAGGTGAGCTAGGTGGGTGGGCAGTTGTGGTGAGCAGGGTGGATAGGGCGGGTGAAGTGGGTAGGTGCATGAGTGGGTGGGTCAGTAGGGGGATGAAGTGATAAGCAGTTGAGGTAGGTGAGTGGGTTGGGAGGGGTAATCGGGTCCGTGGGGGGAGGGAATTAGTTGGGTCAGATCTGGGGGGAAGTCGGGTCGGTTGGGAAGGTAGGTAGTTGGGAGGGGTAGTCAGTTCAGGGGTGGAGGGGAGGTGTAGCTGTGTGGTGGGGGGCTTGGTAGTCAGGTCAGAGGGGTAGTGAAGTCTGCTTGGGGGAGGGGTAGTTAGGTGGTTGGGTGGGGTAGTCAGATCAGGTTGTGTCGGGGGGTAGTCAGGTCAGGGTGGTAGTTAGGAGGGTGGTGGGGTCAGGATGGGGGCAGTCCAGTCGGGTCAGGTGTAGTCAGGCCAGGGCGGTAGTTGGGTGGTCAGGTGGTCGGGGGTAGTTGGGTCGGGAGGATAGTCAGTTCAGGTCAGGGGGTTGTTCGGCAGTCAGGAGTGTAGTTGGGGGTAAAGGGATGATGGTGGATTCAGTTGTGTAGTTACCCAGGTATTAGACTAGGTTTTAATCTTATAACATTTCCTGGGTAACTATTCAGGTAAGTCCCCCAGAACTGTCCAAAGCCTCCAACTCTAACTCAGAGTCGGAGACATTTGTGTTGGGTCCCCGGCAGCAGGGGAATTACCCAGGCAATTCGCAAGTAGGTCCGTATGTCAGCTCTCCTGCAGGGTCCCAATGCACATCTTCAGTCATACATCCAGTCTCCAACAGTCCGGAGTTTGGAAGAGTTAACCCATGAAGACAATGCACTACTGATTGTTGACTGAGCCATAACGACCAAAAAGAGGTGCCATACTCATTCCTTGATTTTTGATGATTTAGCTAATCTCAGCCATGGCTTTCCAGTCTTGATCATTCTTCACTGATCCCTGCTGAAAATTATGCGTATGTGGATTGTGGGCTCAGCTATAGGATTAACAGTTAAATAGCCCATCAAGACTCACTCATGAGAAATGGTTATTTCATCAGGTACTGGAAGGCTGTATGTGCCTATAGAAATAAACCCCAGCATGAATTAGCACCTTCAAGAAAAGGGGGAGCAAAGGGAAGTGAACTGAACTGGTGCAGCAAGGTGTAACAGGACGGCATTGCTACAGTTTAGTCTCAGGAACTCTTAGATTTTGTTAGCTCTAAGTTAATGAATACAGTTACTAATACTTGGAGTCCTTTGTGACCAAACACTTAATGTTGTGGCTATCTAAAAATTTTAAGTTCACTAATTGAAAATTAGTAAAAGTTTGTTTACCAAGTAAAAAGAAAGAAAGCAAATGGGATGCAATTGTTTCCAACAAATTTCTGTATAAGTTCAGGCAGTAGACAAGAATTATTAAGATACTGAAAAACCCTTCTTATGTCACTGACTATTCAGATTCCAGACGCTCTTACTCAACACATCCATTTCCAGTGTTGGAAGAAATGTTCCCTGTTTGTTATAACCACTTTGGCAGAAAGCCCGGTGAAGTTTCCAATTTTGTCTGCAAAAGGTAGGTTGAGATCAATCCAAAAGGGATTGGCATGTTGAACCAAGTGACCCTTTCCTGTTTCTAAAATTTCCTGTCTTCCTATACAAACTTCGCTGGAGAAAACAACCAGCAAATTGTACAGATTGCATCATTTTTAAAAAATCACATCTGTTCTGAGGGTACAGAAAAAGTCAAGGTCAGGAAATCTACCCATGTGAAAAGTGCTTGGAGAATCTCAATCTAGTTCCAATTGGACATAATCCACAAAATTGCCCCTAATTGGCACTAACTTGTTCATGAGCTTGCAATCCCACTCAGAGGGTTAGGAGACTGCTGATATAGGAAGTGAAAAGTGTTCACACTGACAGCCACACACTAACACTAAGCATGTGATTATTACTGGAAAAGAGTTGAGAGGTTTCTGGGTGGTGTTGTTTCAATACAAAATACAGCATCAAGTTTGGAAGGCTATTGCACACCTTAGTGATCAGCTAAGAGTAACATTTTGGAGAGACGGATGGCAACGTCACTGGGCTATTAATCCCAAGGTCTAGGCTAATGCTTTGGGTGCATGGGTCAAATCGCACCATGGCAGCTGGTGGAATTTGATTTCAGTTATTAAATCTGGAATATAAAGCTATTCTCAGTAATGGTGACCATGACAACTATCATCAATTGTTGTAAAAACCCATCCGGTTCATTAGTGTCCTTTAGGGAAGGAAATCAGCCATCCTTACCTGGTCTGGCCTATGTGTGACTCCAGACCCACAACAATATGGTTGACTCTTAAATGCCCTCTGATTAGGCCACTCAGTTCAAGAATAATTAGAGATGGGGAACAAATGCTGGCCTTGAAAGAATACAATAAAATCTTAGTAATAGGCCACTGCCGCAAAATTTGGATCTGTAACATCCAGGTTTTTCGATGCCAAGAGTGCTATTTTGCTGCCAGAATGGTGTTCATGGCATGCATGCACACTTTTAGTGTGTCACCATTTTGGTGATGATGTTCACAAAGACGTAGGCAACGTTTGCTGAAAGTATACTCAGTAAGAACAGTGTGATGTTAATCAGTGCACAATGCTGATTTGGCACCAGCACTGCTATTTTGCGGCTCAAAACTCCAGCTAATGTGATTTCTTAAATATGCACAGCTGACCACACTATCACCAACTGTGCTTTATAAAGGAATCACCAACTACCTTCAGGATAGTTGCTGATTGATTTCTACTGGCTCTTGCTGTGATTGTGGAATTGTGTAGAAGTTTCCAGAGTTGTTTAAAGTTGCTGAAGTCTACAGGGAGTGGTGTGGAATGTGCTGTAGAAATTTGTCCTAGCTTCAAGGATTATGCACAAGCTACTTCTCTCCTGTGCAAGAGTAACATCAGCTTAGAGTATGATGGGTAGAGTATGCGGAGGTGACACAGACCTGGACAAGTTGCTGGAAGAGGAAGGAGGACAAAGCCATATCCACACCATCATGACTGTTGTGAACACACCGGTGATGTTTCTGGAAAAGTGTGCCATTGTGCTGAAGAGCATGCCTACAGAAATTGGGTTTGATTGTGAGCTGCTGTTGGATGAGAACCTGTAGCTAAATCCTCGAAGGAAAGCAGATGCCATTCTGCCTGAGGAAGATCAGAGGTTTGAAGGACTTTATGGCTTCAAGTGTTACCACATATGCCAAGGGGGCTTCCTTAATAAATCTACTTTTATTGCTTAAAAGAGAGACTTGTTGAAGCTTTTCATCTTGCACTTATCAGGACAAATGCAAAAATGCCAAATTTCAAACAGCTACAGCAATTTATACTACAGGAAAAAAGGGTGCTGATTGGTTGGCAAGTCTACCCTGATTGGCCAAGGTGTTGCCATGGAGCAAGCAACAGGGGACTACAGGCTCCCAAAGCTCCCGAGTGATTCAAAAAAGGCGCAAGGCGTGAACATGTTCCTTTTGTTTACAGAGAATGGCTCCCTGTGTATGAATGTATGTCGCTTCCAGCAAGTGAAAATGAGCCATGTTACCAGCTTGACTGATTATCTTAAATTGGTTGTTAGTGTCACTATTAGAGCAATCAGCAAGTGCTGCCCAATCGTGGAATTGCATCTAACAGCGGACATTTTGTTTGGGATTTTGCAAGCGCAGGCTAGTCACATATGGTATGTACTCTGCCTTTTGCAAACAACGGTAGGAAAATGGTTGACTCAATCAGTCAGTCACTGCGATGGTATGCCCAGCCTATGTACCTGACATCGTACCAGCACTGAAATTCATACATGATGTGCTAGTTGAGAAATCAGTTAACGGGTTCTCCACTACTGTCTACCACAAGCCTACCTTCACCGGTCAGTATACTCCTATAGCTCAATGCAGTATAAGATTGGCCTTATCAGCAATCTTGTAAATAGGGCCCCAGCCTTGGTCACCTTGTAAGATTGATGCAAAATTAAAGCACATCAAAGCCATCCTGCGGGGCAATGACTATCTTAATCAGATCATTGTTCACAGCGTATCATACAAACTCGCAAATGGGCCAAAGGCTGCCACTTTCAGAACTGAAAGTGCCTGGTCTACCTAAAATTACCCTGTAAAGGAAAAGTATCTCATAAAATTTGAATTACATGTTAAGGAAGATGTTTCATGCTACTGCTGCGCAGTGGCTACATGAGTGGTATTTTCCACTAACAGGATGTTGCCTTCAACCTAAAAAGACATTCTGCCTACCACACAACTGAACAATGTTGTGTATGAATTTCAGTGCCAGTGTGATGCTAGGCCGTAAGTGTCAGTGATTGGCTGATCAAGTCAAACAGGATGTTCCTTCAGTTGTTCATAATAGGCAGAGTACAGACTACACTCAACCAGCCCGTGCTTGTAAAACTTGAAATAAATGTCTACTGTTAGCTGTGATTCCACGATTGGGCAGCACTTGCTGAACAATCCTGAGTGCACTAACAGCTACACTAACAACCAATTTAAGATAATCAGTCAAGCTCATAACACAGCTCATTTACACTTGCTAGAAGTGATGTATATTCATGTGCAGGGACCCAATCTCTGCAAACAAAAGGAATATGTTCAAGCCTTATGCCTTTTTTGAATTACACAGGAGCTGGGAAGCCTATAGTTCCCTATTGCTTTCTCCATGGCACACCTCAGAGTTGACTTCCCAACCAATCAGGACCCTTTTCTCCTGTAGTATAAATTGTTGTGATTGTTAAAATTTGTCATTCTTGGGTTTGTTCTGATGAGTACAAGATGAAAAGCTTCAGCAACATGTCTCTTTTCAGCAATAACCTATAAAATTCTAAAATACATTAATTTTAAAATTATAAATCTCAACATACCTTCTGAGATTTACTAACTGAGAAGTGGTTAAACAATTCATTTCATTTACAATTAAAAGCAATTTCTGAATAAGTTTTACTTTTAGAAATTAAATTATTCATGTCAGTACACATCAGACAGCCCATCCATACACTTGTGAGGGAGTTTACTATTGAGGAATTAACAGCATAACATTGATTGTTCTGGTTCCTGTGAATACGTAAATCAAAGTAATGTGAATGTGATCTCAATTTTCTTATCACTAGAGAGAGTTTGGAATATCAATATGCCTGCTTGCCAATTGTTAGAATGTAATTAGCGCCCTAACCATCAGACCTGCTACATCTAACCACCTTTGCCACTGTGAAGGTAGCTTACTGCTGTACTTTTAACATGCAATGCCCAATTAATTAATTTGTTAAGGCTCTGCACTATATACAAAATATATATTTTTGCCAGGTGTTTTCAGACCTCACAAAGTTGTACTCCCTGCACAAATGGATACAATCCTATCAATGTCAACATATGTTATAGCTTTATTGCATTGGACTTTAACTCACTGATACACAGTAATTTCTGAACAGATGTAAATTTTAATGTAATCTGGATATCCAACACTTCATAATATGCTTAATTCTTCAACTGTGAAAATCTTAACCTTAAAGGTTCGATCGACTATGGATCTCATGAAGCCTCATGGCATGACGTCCAATATGAGCAATGAAACATCCTAATCATTACCACCTACAGCCATTTGCTACACCCCACATCCCGCCCCTCAGTTAATGAATCAGCACTCCTCCATGTTGAACACCACTTGGAAGAGACACTGATGGTGGCAAGGGCACAGAATGTACGCTGGGAGGGGGACTTCAATGTCCATCACCAAGAGTGGCTTGGTAGCTCCAGTACTGACCGAATACTAAAGGACATATCTTCCAGACTGGGTCAGCAGCAGGTGGTGAGGGAGCCAACAAGAGGGAAAAATCTACTTGACTGCTCCCTCACCAATCTACATGTTGCAGATGCCCCTGTCCATGACAGTATCAGTAGGAGTGACCACTGCACAGTCCTTGGGAAGTTGATGTCCCAACTTTGCACTGAGGTTACCCCTACTTTGCGTTCTGGCACAACACTGTGGTAAATGGAATAGATTTCAGACAGGCCTTGCAACTCAAAACTGTGCATCCATGAGGCACTTTTACCATCAGCAGCAGAATTGTATACAACCACAATCTGTAACCTCATAGCTCAGCATATCACCTACTCTACCATTACCATTAAGCCACAGGATCAACCCTGGTTTAATGAAGAGTACAGGAGGGCAAGCCAGGAGCAGCACCAGGTATACCTAAAAGGTGTTAACCTGGTGAAGCTATAATACAGGACTACTTACATACCAAACAGCAGAAGCAGCATCCAGTAAACAAAACTAAGTGATTCCACAACCAACGGATCAGATCTAAGCTCTGCAGTCCTGCCACATCCACTCGGGAATGGTGGTGGACAATTAAACATTTATCTGGAGGAGGAGGCTCTAAAAATATTCCCATCCTCAATGATGGGGGAGTCCAACACATCAGTGCAAAGGTCAATGCTGAAGTATTTGCAATCACCTTCAGCCAGATTAGGCAAATGGATGATCCATCTTGGCATCCTCCTGGGTGCCCAGCATCACAGATGCCAGTCTTCAGCCAATCTGATTCACTCCATGTGATATCAAGAAGCTACAACACTGGCATTTACCCGACAATGTGGAAAATTGCCCAGCTATGTCCTGTACACAAAAAAAAGCAGGGCAAATTCAACCTGGCCAATTACTGCCCCTCAGTCTACTCTTGATCATCAGTAAAGTGATAGAAGGTGTCATTGACAATGCTATCATGTTACTCAGCAATAACCTGCTCACTGACACTCAGTTTGGGTTCCACCAGAGCCACGCAACTCCTGGCCTCATTACAGCCTTGGTCCAAACATGAACAAAAGAGCTGAACTCCAGAGGTGAGGTGAGGTAAGAGTGACTGCCCTTGACATCACGGCAGCATTTGACCGAGAATGGCATCAAGGAGGCTTAGTAAAACTGAAGTCAATGGGAGTCAAGGGAAAAAATCTCCGCTGGTTGGAGTCATATGCAGGATGACGGAAGGAAAATGGTTGTGGTTGTTGGAGGCCAATCATTTCAGTACCAGGACACCACTGCAGGAGTTCCTCAGGGTAGCATCCTAGTCCAACCATCTTCACCTGCTTCATCACTGACCCTCCCTCCATCATAAGGTCAGAAGTGGGTATGTTTGCTAATGACTGCACAATCTTCAGCACAATTCGCGACTTCTCAAATAGTCCATGTCCAAATGCAGCAAGACCTAGACAATATCCAGGCTTGGGCTGATAAGTGGAAAGTATCATTCGCATCACACAAGTACCAGGCAATGACCATTTCCAACAAGAGAGAATCCAACCATCCTCTTGACAGTAAATATATTGCCATTGCTGAATCCCCCTCTATTAACACCCTGAGGGTTACCATTGACCAGAAACAAAACTGGACTAGCCATGTAAATACTGTAGCTGCAAGAGCAGGTCAGAGGCTAGGAATCCTGCACTGAGTAACTCACCTTCTGACTCCCCAAAGCCTGTCCACCATCTACAAGGCACAGGTCAGGAGTGTGATGGAATACTCTCCACTTGCCTGAATCTCGAAATCATCCAGGACAAAGGAGCTTGCTTGATTGGCACCACATCCACCATCTTCAATATTCGGTCCCTCCACTGCTGATGCACAGTGGCAGCATTGTTTACCATCAATAAGATGCAATGCAGCAGTTCACCAAGTGCCCTTTGACAGCACATTCCAAACCCATGATCTCTACCATCTAGAAGGACAGGGACAGCAGATGCATGGGAACATGACCACCTACAAATTCCCCTCCAAGCCATACGCTATCGGGACTTGGAAATATATCGCCATTTCTTCACTGTTGCTGGGATGACCAAATGTTGGGCTAGCCTGTGACACCCACATCCTGTGAAATAATTTTTTAAAATATTTTTATCGTGAACAGCCCATTTACTGCTCAACTTTGCATTGGTTTTACCTTGCACTAGTGCTATCAATGGGAGCTGGTTAGCTCAGTTGGCTAGACGGCTAGTGTGTGGTTCAGAATAATGCTAACAGCCTGCATTCAATTCCCGTTCTGGCTGCCGTAGACTTGGAACCTGCTTCCTCACTCTGCCCTCTGAGAGTGGAAGGCAATGGCAAACCGCCCTGATTAAAAGCTGCCAAGAAAACAGCTCAGGATGAAGCATCAGCAGACAATGAGCCAAGGACCTGCCTTCAGGATTAGCACACATAACCTGGCAGCACTATCATTGACACTTTTTTTCAAAATATGGATGGCAAGCTGTCTGCTAAATAGGAAATGGAGAGCTGCGGTTAAATGTACCTACTCAGACTAGCAAAAGGCAGGAAGTGCTCCACAGGGATTGGTGCTAGGATCCTATTGTTCACAATTCACATTGATGATCTGGACTCAGGAAATGGAAGGACAATTTCAAAATTTGCAAATGATGCCAAATTGGGAAGGATATTTAATATAGCAAATAATGCAATAAATACAAGCAAACATTAATAAACTGGCATGTAATTGGTAAATGAATTTTAATATAGAAAGTGTGTGCGGTGGCGCATTTTGGTAGGAATAATAAGCAGGTCACATACTGCTTGGATAATAAGAGTGAATGGGTACGAAACTAGAGTTACAGAGTTACAGGCACACAAACCACTAAATGTAGCAAGTTAGTAAGGCCATCGAACAAACCCAGAAATAAAGTTCACCTCAAGAAAATAGAATTAAAAAACAGAGAAGGTCTGTTATACTTGTATGGAACCTTGGTTGGACAACTGCTTGGAGTTCTGTGCACACATCTGGTCTCCATATTATAAAAAGGATATGCAGGCATTGGAGAAGGTGCAAACAATATTCATAAAAATGATAAAACTACTGATAAGAATATCCTATCAGGAAAGGATATTCTTATCAGGAAAGACTGAACAAGCTGGGGCTCGATTCCATAGAGAAAAAGCTGAGAGGTGTCCTGATAGAGGTCTTTAAGATAATGCAAGTGTATGGTAGAGTAAATGTAGATAAAATGTTTTCACTTGTCAGGAAGTCCAAGCTAGAGATCATAGCTATAAGATAGTCACCAACAAATCCAAGGGGGAATTTTTTACTCAGTAGAATGTGGAACATGCTACCACTAGGAATAGTTAAGGCAAATAGCATAGTGGGGAAGCTGGATAAGCATTTGAAGGGTAAAGAAAAAGAAGGATACACTGAGAGAATTAAGTAAGAGGAGAGGTTGAAGGCAGAAACCCTGTCATAGATCACTTGGGTCAAATAGCCTGTTTCTATATTGCAGACTTGATGTGTCATGTCTAAAACTTGAATGTGATGTGGCCTCCCAAATCAATGTTTATCTTTCCTGAAACTCCCCTGCCACAGCATCAAAATGGCCTTAATCAAAGTCAGAAGTTACATCATATATGACCGTGTTTATATGTCATTGCATTTCATTCCTTATCCTCCTTGACGTCTCTGCAGCCTTTGACAGTTTACCACATCTACCTCCAACACCTCTCCTCTGTTGCCCAGTTTGCTGGGTCTATCTTCCCCGGGTTCCACTTTCACCTATTCAATCATAGCCAGAATGTATCTCACAATGCTTCTTTTCCTGCCCCTGCATTGTTCCCTCCAAAGTCCCCCAAGAATCTATTCTTGAACCCCTTTCCCCAATTTCCTGTTGCCCTTTAATAACATCATCCTCAGACATGGAGTGAGCTTCCATATGTATGCTAACAACACTAAGTATTCTCACCACCATTTCAACTGATACCTCCATTGCTTTTGTGTTGTCAAGTTACTTGTTTAACATCCAGTCATGGATCAGTCATAATTTCCTCTGGTTAAACATTGGTAAGACTGAACCATTGACTTGAGTCCCAGAACAAACTAGCGCATTTGCCACTGATATAACTGCCCTCTCTGCCATTCAGGTTGAACCAGAAAGTTTGCAAGCTACACATCTTATTCAATCTCAAGCAAAGCTTCCAACCCCATATCCATTCCATTACAAACAACACAAACTCACACCTCACTAACATCACCTATCTTAGTCCCTATCTCAGCCAATCTGCTGCTGAAACCTTCATCCATGACTTTATCACCTTTAACCTTGACAATTCCAATGCTCTCCTGATTGGCCTTCCATTATCCGCCTTCCAAAACTTCAGTTTATGGCGTGAGCTATGAATCAGTGGTGGCACTCTCAGCTTGGAGTCAAAAGGTTGTGGGTCCACACCCCATTCTAGAGACTTGAGCATATAACCTAGACTGAAACACAACATACTTCAGTGCATTAGTGAAGTGAGTAGAGATGCCACCTTTCAGATGAGATAAAGAGTTTTTATTTGCCCTCTTAGGCGTATGTAAAATGCTATATAAATGTAAGTTATTATTGTCCTTTGCAAAATTTAAGTTATGATTGTGACTGAAATAAAGCACCAAAGGACATAATAGCAGAATTACCACCTCACATCACATTTACATTATATACTTACATTTTTAAGTAGTGCTGATAATGAAAAATGGGAGCAGCAGCTATTTATAAAGTTGATGGTGCAGCATTCAGAGGAGCAATCTTAAGGGATAGTTTCACACATTTTTGGTTTCATACTTGCTGCAGTGTAATTCAGCGTAAAGAGGGCATTTTAAATTTCAAATGTTTCCCATTGGTTCAGGGGTTGTCTTTACATTTTTCAGTCGTCATTTCACTTAAATGAAAATTTCACTGATATCCAGGTGCCAGTTAGTCATCCAGTCTTCATGTGTCTAATTATCCATGTACAGTAATCTGCAATACCTTAATTTCACAGCTTTGTGAAACCAGCTCAGTACTGCTAGCTCATATTTCGCTGAAGCAAGTATCAACCTCAAACATATAGCTGTAGTATAACAGAGCATTATACACCAGTTGCTGCAGTACTTCATTATACAGAAAGCTACTGAAAGACAGCTTGAGAGATCTGTGTCTTACTGAGATAATTCATCAACAATTGGATGCTACCAATTTTCTCTTCAACACGGGCAGATGTATTGAGCAAATGCTCCATCTTGGTACAGTTATTCGATATACTGGAAGTTGCGTACTGTGCAACATGCTCACATAACTTGTCTATCTGAATTTGCTGAAGCACATCCTGCAGTGGTTTGGCAGGCATTTCCAACACATGGCAACAATCTGTAACCTCAAAAAGACTTGGAGCTCTGCCAAAATAGGCATGTGTTTGGTGTCAATGCAACGTGGTGAGGGTAAGTGATCCATTTTGAAACACTGGGTTATGTTTGTGTTTCTAATTTCCTGATTCATGGAGTTGGCATGATTTATTTTTCAATTTGTTTGTGAACAACAGTTGGAACTACAGTAAGGTGATAGCAATTGTATTAATGTGTTTAAGGTAGTGCCATTTCATACAGCTCCATTGACAATGCAGATAATAAAGCAAATAGCACTGGAGGGAATTAGTATTTGTGAACAATGCTTGCCAACTATTGCCGCTAGTTTGATCTTGGTGAAATATGCATTTAAGTTGTGTAGTTATTTAAACATCCAAAGTTCCGTACTCAGCTCGTGTGCAATTTCCCCATGTCCATATGTGCCCTGATGACCTGGACCTAATTCCTCTGTTGGGCTCAAATGGTATGAATGCTTGTGCTGCTGCTGCAGAATTTACATTTTTGCAGCAGCTTTAACCTGAAAACTGAATAGGGGAAGGAGTAAGAAAGTCAAAATATCTGTCAGGGAATAGTAGGACATCATTGTGCTTACTTTGAACACACAGAGCTAGAGTATTTGTTTCATGGGGTTCGAAGGAGGAGGGAGAGCTTAAAAGAAATCTTATGTTTGAACAAGTAGTAGAAAAGTTCAATTTTGTTTAAATATTCCTTTGGAAAATTTTGAGGTCAAAAATGTTTCCTTCCTGTGCCAATGGGTTTACTGAGTCTTTCAGTTAAGATCCTCTCTTGGGCTCCTGTTAGGAAAGTTGAGATTCACAAGATCTATTGAATAGGAGAGAGAGGTGGAAAGAGAAGCAGAAGCTGTTCAAACATACCAAAAGAATCCGGCAGACGCAGTTTAATAAACCATTTATAATCAGCAGCATATAGATTGCAGCCATATTAACTTATGCTTATAACGCACAAATGCATTTACCTTCAGGAACAGAGGTATTTACAATTCAAAAATAATTAACTGGTTGTGATGCACTGGAAAATCTCCACAGGGCACATGAAAGGCACTAAATTAATATTAAATATATTTTTTCTTTAGTTCTTTTTCTCTTTCTACATAATTTCATTAAACATGAGTAAATGGATATCAGGGACTGTAAGTTTTAACATGGAGGCGTGAACTAGGAATCAGGAATTCTCCTGATATTGTGATCCCACCTCTGTCCTAGCAGAACTGGTTGGTGGGTTTTCATATCTTGGAGGGTGGGACAGCTTGGAGTGGGGCCTGCTGCTGTAAACAGAGGCAGGCTGATGCCGATGTGACCAGGTTAAAAGATCTTCCATTTCTAGAGATATTGGCCCAATTCTTCATTTCAGCATAAAGCATTCTTCACTTCCTTTACTCCTCACCTCCTTTCCCCCCTTTAACTCCCCTCACCCACTGACACCCCTGAACCCCTTAGCCTTTATCCCAAACCACTCACCCAGTATCCAGTTTATAAACAACTCAAAAGCCCTATCATAACATTTTGAAGTTATTAGACAGCTCATAAATATGTCAAAATAAACAAACACACTTGAATAGGTTTTTGGAAAAACCATTGTCCTCTTCAGAACCTCAGAAATCTGACAAAGCCATCAAACTCACATTCCCTGGGACAGTTAAGTAAATGAACTTTGCAGTAAATAATCTATTAATGTTTTGGAATGCAGCTAAGCCATCATACTTGAATTCCTTAGGGCAGCTGAGTAAACAAAACTATGTATTACAAAACCAGCAGTGCTCTTGAAGGCAGCCAAAAGTTCATACATCTGTCAAAGCTTTCAAACAGCCAAACAGATGGCTGAGTTGTTCTGCAATAAATGAATGAAAATTATGTGTGGAATTTAAACAATTAGCTCTCGATCTCACACTGGGAAAGCCTTTCAATATTGTGCAATTCAAAATAGCTGTTTATCCATTGCATAATCTACTCTAATGCATCTGAAGACTTTTCCACTTCTATAATGCTGTTCTTTCCTTTGACAGCTTGCCAGTTATTAAAAGTAACACCCTGGCAAACACATTATTTGATGTTTATTTGCTTTTTCCAATCACTGCACTGTCATCGCTCACTTCAGTAAACATAACTCAGGCTATAGCATTTCATGATGAGCTGTAAGGAAGGTTACATCTTATATACTTGACACCTTGCATACTCTTCCTGCCTCTAATCCATGGCTCCTGCCTCAACTCTACCAGCGTTTTTTTTACAAATGTTTCCAAAGTGTAGCTGCCTTGATGAAAATTGGAGAAGTTCTCAAATATCCACTCCTAGAATGATGCCAGCAACTTCAACAGGGCTGCGTGTGGAATTCCCAGCCTGCCCCCCTACCCCGCCAGGTGCCACTGAAAATGTCCACCATGGGAATGGGATTAGGACTTGGTTCGTGCACTAGCCGTTATCTTTTCCCATTCAACTCCGTTCAGTCCCATTTTGGGACTGCAAAATCTGACCCAGGTGCCTGAATTGAGTCTAATATTAAATCTGAATATTTTTTGTATCGTCTGTTTATAACTTTTATATTTTGCTAACCTATAATCCAAGCAGATGAAAGAACTAAAATGCATTTTAACTGCTTTTCCACTAAGTAATTGAAGCTGAAGCCTGTCAATATTCTGTCTCATTATTTGCTGAGTCAATTCATTCATCTAACTTTGACCAATTTTGGCCCATTGTTATCTTTGCCATAATAGCATTCAAGCATAACCAAAACAAGGAGGGCAAAGCTTCAGTAAAGTTTGCTTAAAATATTCAAGACGAATTAAAATAGGTCAGTTAAGTCATTAATCCAAAATGTTAACCTGTTTTCTCATTTAGTTGCTGAACAACCTGTTGCTCATTGCCAAAGTTCAACTTTCCTTTTACCTCAATTAAAATATCCCGTGGGATGCTAACCCACAGACTTCTAAAATCCTGTGCACTTTAGCACTGTGTCTGTGAGTCAGATTTTCCAGTTCACCAGTTGTTATGTAAAAGGAACAAAATGGTTTTTGCTGCAGCATAGTGGGTTAAACTAGTGTAATAGCAATATTTAGGTTTTCTTAAACATGCCTCGATGTTATGGCAAGTAATAGTGTGTTGTCCATTTGCAAGCGATCATGAGCTGTCACAGTTGTATCCATAGTTGTATTCCTATTTATCAAGGGCTGGATTCTTCTTTACTACCCCATTGCAAATTGGGTGGTATTGTGACAGAAACAGTGGGGAAATTCAGATGGAGAAGCCTGTTGGTTCTGCTAGTCACTCTTTGCCTCAATCACATGCAAATGCTGCTGGAGACGCAGGAGCCAGCCTCTAGGCCCATTTTCTTCAAGCTGTTGCTTTTGCTGCCACTTCCTGTTCAGGGGGCGCACACTGGAGTCAACAACAAGTAAACTGGAAACACACAGCCAGAATCGAGAGTGTTTAGGTATTACTAGTTGAGATCCTAAAGCATTGAACTCAGAGGAGACAGATTTTCATCCCATCATTTGGGCATCACACTGATGTTGCAGGTCACCTTCTCACTGTACAAATCACCCAAAGAAATCACTGGGAGTGACAATTGGCTAATTAATACAATGGGTGGCCAATTCGCAATATCGGTTTTTCACCCAAGCTAAAAGGTGAAAATCTACTTATGAGAGTCATGGCCAAATGTAGCCTGGAATTTTCTGGTCCCCTTGGCATCGGGCATCATGGCGTGCATGGCGGGGGTTGGGGTTGGGGGTATCAATATGGTGAGGAGGCCAAAACTTAGTTTTACGCCATCATGAAGCCATTTTGTGATCGTCCGCTCTACCCGTGAATGGCAACTGCCTTTCCCGCTGCTGGACATTGGGAACATCATTTTAATACATTTTCATTTACTTATAAGCTTCGCTCACCAGAATCATCCCCCATGTCAAAGTTACCATCCATGCTGGTGTGATTTCAGAATAGCGTTATTCACGGCTGCCTTTAAAAAGCATGCACCTAGTGACCTGAACTTTGAGGGGAACTCGGAGCTGAGTGCCCACTTGTGAGCATCGCCCATAGGACATTCAGGATGAGGTGCTGCGCATTTGTGGGATCACAGGCAAGTCGCTTTTTCACGGCTGACTTTCAGTATGGTGCAGGGACAAGGGCTCCAGTGTGGGTCAGGCCATGTGGGGGGCGAGGCAGCACAGACTGAAGGAAGTACTCAAGCATATGCCGGTGGCGGGGGACATAGGTGGGAAAGGCAGCACAGACAAACTGAAGGAAAGACTCAAGCATATGCTGGGGGGTGGGGTGGGGGGGGGTGGGGGAGTGGTGAAGGAAGTGAGTGCAATAGCCTGCACTTGGAGAAGCTTGTCAAAAATGAGCATTCTTCCGCAGCTGAGACCATTCAGCTGCAGTTCCATTGACATGCTTGGAGTCGGACCTCTGCCCACTCAAGCAACACAAAAGCATAAAAGTGCCACCAAATGCTCCAGAACTTTTCACTCCTCGGGCACAGACTGCAAATTAAGGTGGGTTTTAGGGGGCAGCAGAATGAATGGCCCACTGGGCAAGTTGTAGAATTCCCTTGCGAAAGGTGGCCATGGCGCAGTCACTGGGGAAAGTGCTCACAGCCCCTTGCAATGTCTTTGTTAAGGTTTGGACCAGTACCCATTATGGTTCAAGTTAACAGTGCAGCCTTGCAGTGTGGCTTAGGAGAATGCATGCAAATGTGCTGAGAACACAGCATGCAGTCCAATGGTCAAAGCTGTTGTCAATCGGTCAAGCGGAGTGGGGCGAAAGTGAATGGGGTTTTGGACAGCAATGAAGCGCACTACAGACTGACCATCCAAATGGTGGCCAGCACTCTCCTGCATTCATGAAGGGGTCTTCTGACATAACCAAGAGGTTCTTAGTACACATATGCTAAAGCACACGTCTCTCTCTTTGATCCTGTAGAAGGACAACATCAGAATCATAGAGCATGGGGATTTAGCAGTATGCTTCATGGCTTATAGGGAGCAGAGAAGTAGAAGAAGAGAACAGAAGAGGTGCCTAACTTGGCAAAGGGAGGAGCACCTCCCTCAGGATGAAGGGTCGGTAGGGCCTGCTGCGCATGGGGCTGAAGATACTCAGCAAACTATCACTCAAGGCGCCTTGCTAGACCCAGAGTCTATAAACAACACCTGTCATTTCTGCAGATGGCGACTGAAAACCATTGTCACCAAAGACTATGCATGTGTAGGGACCTGGTCGATCACATATGGCATCTGCTGCAGGGTTTGGTGTTACAGGGGGGCCTGGAGGGCATTCACTGCCAGTGGCCATAAAAGTAACCACGGTTCTCAATTTTTACGCCAGCGGCTGCTTCCAGGGCTCCACAGGTGACTTGCGCAGGATTTTGTAAGTGTCCATGCACAAGTGTATCCAGGGAGGTCACAGACACCATCCTCACAAAGGCACAGAACTTTCTGCTTTTTGCCCGGATCAAGAAAGCCAGGAAGCAAGAGCACCTGGATTTGTGCAGATCTCAGGTTTTCCACAGGTGCAGGATGCCATCAACTGCACTCACTTGGTGCTTAGATCTTTGTGGCAACAAGCAGTCAACTATGTCAATCACAAGGACTTCCACTTGCTGAATATTCAGCTGGTGTGTGACCACCACAAACACATCCTACAGGTCTCTGCACGATTCCCAGGGAGCGGCCATGCCTCCTACATCCTCAGCAGGTCTCAGATCCCTGACATCTTCCAGGGTCCACAGAGGCTGAAGAGTTAGTTCCTTGGGGACAAGGGCTAGCCGCAGAAGACATGGCTGATGAAGCCTATGCAGCGGCCTCAGACTGCAGCAGAGCAATGGTACAACCAGACTCATGCCACGACCTGGACTTTGGTGAAGCAAGATATAGGCATTTTGAAAATGTGGCTCCAGTGCCTCGACAGGTCTGGTGGATCACTGCAATACACTCCCCAGAGGGTTTCATGCACTATCATCGCTTGCTACACACTCCACAAATTGATGCTGCAAGGGGGGGAGGACGTGGCTGAGGAGGAGATGGAGGAGCTGCATTTATCTTCCGATAAGGAGGATGTTGAAGGGCATGACAGTGATGAGTCCTCAGAGGTGAGGATGCCGATGAGGCCATCACACTGGCCAAACGAGGCTGGCATGCTAGTGTGGCCCCCATAGTAACAGGATTCATGGAGGATGAAGACAAGATGCAGTGAGGACAGTCCTGACATCCTCACCTTGCATCTGTGAACGTTTGACTCCTCTGTAGCTGATGGCAGCGCACATACCCTCAGTGCTCAGGCTCACTCACAGAGGAGCAGTGGAAACCCTAATAGTCACTAGCTTCCTTTGACATGTAGCGAGGACACTCCACAGATCTTCACATTGCCTCTGCTTCTGTGAATGTCTGCCTCTGTGAATGTCTGCCTCTGTGAATGACTCCTATCTGGCTGAGGGCAGCTCGCTTGCACTCTGTGATCAGGGTCATGTCATGGAGACGCAGCTGTGAAACTTTAAATGCATCTAACCCTTCGTCAGCCTTCAGCACCTGGCCCTTTTAGGAGCACAGCATCACTGGTTACAGACGCTGAAGAGATGGGGGGCCAGCCCCACCTAAAGGTGCTGAGAGCACACAGAAGAGGGGATTCGGATGGACTGGACATCCCTGAAGTCACCTGGGTAGGTAGCCCTGGGATGTTGACCCTCCTCCCTATGGATGCCTGAGGGTCCCTGGCTGACACCTTGAGGAGAAAGGAGCTGGAGTGAGATCGAGTTATCCCGCACACCTCTCATGTTGATACTGCTGGAGGCCAACTATGGCATCAGCGATGGAGTTTAGCCCAAGCAGCAGTGCAGGACTGATGTCCTGGAACAAGGTCTTCATGGAGGCCGAAATCCTACCAGTGTTAGGTCAACAATGGTGCATGCTGGCATGCTGGCGCTATCACCTCAGAATGAAGGCAGATGGACTTCTCCAGCGTGCCTTGCCATCTGAAGAGTGCAGCGGACATCCCTTCCTGATGTTCCCGAGCTTGCCTTCGCAGCTCCAGCAACTGAGGTATGACCAAGTCCAGAGGCTCATCATCTGACTCAGACTCAGCAGATTTCTGACCTCCAGCAATCCTCTGAGCGCTGGCACCCTGGGAAGTCCCTGCCTCCACCTGCTGTGGATCAGACAGCACAATGTGCTTGCCAGGTTGTGACCCTAAGGCTACTCTAGAACTAGGTCCCACCAAGGTGTGTGTTTCTGCGCTGGTGGAGGGTGTAGGTAAGGGCTGTGATGGGCCTTCAATTAGGGTGTCATCAAGTTCTTCTTCCGAGGTGCCTTCGGGTCTTGAGTTAAGGACCTGGGTCATGGACCCTCTCGGCTGTTTCCCAGATGAGCCTGTGAAAGCAAGGAGAGATAACTAGTGCATGGCAGGGCACTGCAGAAAAGGGAAACTCACTCATAGTATGGTGGTCCGATGGATGTTGCACTGCCAGATCCTCACTTGGTTGATCACCACCAACCTCACCGTCAGCACAGGAACAATCTAGATCATTACTGGCCAGCTGGATGACTCTATTTTCAAAGTCTGTGAGGACCTTGATGTCTGGCTTTCCTCCACCCCTCTGTGACCACTCCCTCTTGTTTTGTGCCAGCTTGTCCTGCATGAATATAGATGGACAGACTGTAGGCAGGATGCCTGTCAGGCCACATGAGATGGATGCCTGGCATGTGTGGGTGGCAAGTGGTACAATGGACAGGATGAGGGCACAGTCCACAGGGCAGATGAAGGTGTGTGTGAGAGAATGAATTAATGATGTTCCTTGAATTGGCGGTGAGTGAGATCCCTGGGGATGTGTGATGGGCTTGTGAGAGTGAGAGTTAAGAGCGATGAGAAGAGTGACTTACCCTTGCGGAATAGAGGAGATCATTCATCCTCTTTTGGCACTGGGTGCCTGTCCACTTTTGCAGGGGATTGGCGCTGACCACCACTGCCACCACCGCCCATGCTGGATTGATGGCTTTGCATGCTGGTCTTCGCCCAGAGCGGGATAGAGGACTTCACAGTGGGCCTCCAATGCATCCAGTAGGTGCCCGAGGGAGGCATCACCAAATCTGGGGGCAGCAAGTTTCCTACCTTTAGCAGCCATGCATTTGCAGCAGCTTACAATGCCTTAGAGAGAGCTTGCGCAGTACAGGGGCGTCCTTTAAATATGGCTCCTTGATTACTGAAGGCCTGAGGTGACTGCAGGGTGGCGAATCAGAGGCTGCCCCACTAGCGATCTGCCTTGTTTCTTGGGAATGCATTATTGAGGCAGGAAGCAGCGGGAATGGGACAATACAGCGTGAAAAGCCACCATTGAGACTGGCAGGTAAAACATCCTTTTTCCCGCCCATTACCACACATTGTGCAAATCTGGGATGATTCCTCCCATAGTCTTTGGATTAAGTGAGGTTAGAAAGTGAAGAAGAATTAGACCAGGGAATGCCGACATAACTTAGACCCTATTTTGAAGTCATCCACTATGTCCTTTTTATATTATACTTTTATTTTATATTATTTATTAAAAAGCAAATTTTACAGCAAGTTGGTAAGCAGAGAAGTAGAGTTTATTGCAGTGTAGTAGCTTTTTTACTATGCTACCCAAGGATCAGGAAGTGAAAAATGAGGCTCTATACTGCCCCCACGAGTGCGAGGATGTGAACACAGTGACAAGCTTATGTAGGCAATTTCCATTTTAAATATGTAGGAATTAAATAGGAATTTATAAATGGCAAAAGGTGGTGATCAAAAATGTGAATAAATGTGACAAAAGGACTTAAAATTCAGAACGTATATTCAGATGTAAGGTTTTTGATATATTAGAGAGGAAACGTTGACTGTATCTTGCAAAGTTATCAAATGCAATATTTCAATTAAAAGGTAAAAATGTCACAATTCCAGCATTTAATCAGAATGCAATTTGAATAAAGTAGAAAAACCTCTGCCTATTTGTTTTATTGATAATGTTTTAAAGCTTTTAAAAGATTTATAAAATACAAGAAACTATCAGAGTTCAAAACAGATTCCTTTGCATAAAAGACCTCCTTTGCAAATACTCGATTACTTTGCCTGATAAAAATATCTCTACCAATTGAAAAGGAAAGTAAGTTCTGCCAAAATTGTTCAAACCTTCATCAGGCCAGCATTACAAAGGACAACAAATCAACTTGTTAACCACCATACAACTTAAGCTTAGTTTCACTATCAGAGAGGGTTCTTCTTATCCCCAAAGACTGACTGGTTAACAGTCTAAAAGCCATTGATCGATCCAGCGTGCGACAGCAATATAGAGTTTAACAGACAATACAGTAGCACAATGTGCAATAATAACAGGCAAGAGGTTACAGGACAAACATAAACATTTTGCACAGTGGTGCTGGAGTGATATCAGCTGCATTCTCTACCGCTTGCTTTGGGAGAGCATAAGCTGCCAGATGTCCAGCAGAATCTTCCATCAGCTGCCTCCGAAGCAATGCAGGAAAGTAATGCCAGCTGGCTTACTCAACTTCAAGTTGCTATGAGCTACGTTGGCTCAACTCTTTTCTAGACCGAGTAGAAGATTCTCCACCCTGGTAAAAATCAGCTGTTTAGCAAGTTCCTGATTGTGTATCTCTGTGGTTAGATCAAGACAATCCCTGCATCTATGCCCCAACTAAAGTGATACTTCCACCCTCCAGCTAGCATTAACTCCAGATGGAAGGATAGACTCCCTAGGTGACATTTTAATCAGCATCCCCATTTATCATAGCAGATCCTGCATCCTCCTCAGTGTGAGCAGTATGTCATTATATATATAGCAAGAAGGAACAATTATCATGAATGGACTTCTGAGTATAGCTTTTCTTAATCATACATATACATGTTTCTCATGGAGAAAATCTTTTTATGGATTGCATATTAGAATATCTAATAGATTGTCCATACACTGTAAGTGCTACAGTTCAGTACTGAAACTTTGATAGAATACGTTATAATAATGTCAGGGGCTCACACAAACTCAAGGATTTGCAGTAAAGTCATAATCGCTGATTGTAGTATTCTAGGGAGTGTTTATCTGACTTGCAAATTATTTAATTAATTTATGTTGAAATATGGTCATACTTAAGAAGGGTCAAGGGAATGTTCAGTGCTATATGGCAACAGAGGAATTAGTAATCAAGTAATTTATGAGGCGTGTTATTAAATTTAACATTTGAAGTCTCAAGTTCAAAGTTTCCACTGCAATGAGTGCATCAATAGAATGGTGTTGGGTGTTTTCCATGCTCAACATAATGTTTATTTTATTCTGAAATTAATAGTTCTCATGCTCCAGTTAGGGACCAGTGGGCGCAGAGCAAAATGCACAGCTAGTAACACCCAAGCTGTGCTGCAGACTTTTAACCAAACTCCAATTGCCATGGGGGAGCTACATGCATGGATGCTTGTGCACATTCACAGGTTTCTGAACCCTGGAAATTACATTTTCAAATTTTTGAAATCCTGTGTGGAAATGCCTATTTTCCTCGGCTTCACTTTACTGAGTGTCCAAGGTCAGAATTTTATGGCTCCGTTGTGGCGGGGAAGGGGCCATAAATTGTGGCAAGTCATTCGAAACTCAATTGACTTTGGCGGGAACGTAAAATCCCAGTGGCATAAAATTCAGCCCCAAATGTCTTGAGCAATTTTCAAATCAGGTTTGATGCCACCCTTGAAACATTTTGCAGCAATGATATTGGCCCATGAGCATCACTTTGTTTGATGATGATTCTGTGGCTTGGAACTCAATTCTTTAAACTTGCAAAATTAAAAGTGATGCTGGGCTCTGCGAAGAACTTCTGAACTTCAGAGGTGAGGTGAGAGTGACTGCCCTTGACATCAGGGCAGCAACAAGGATCCCTCGCAAAACTTGAGATAATAGGAATAAGGGGGGTAATTTTCCACTGGTTGGTGTCATATATGGCACAAAAGAAGATGGTTGTGGTTGTTGGAGGTCAATCATCTCAGTCCCAGGGCATCACAGCAGGAGTTGCTCAGGGTAGTGTCCTAGGTCCAACCATCTTCAGCTGCTTCATCACTGACCTTCCCTCCATCATAAGGTCAGATGTGGGGGTGTTCACTGACTGTTACACAATGTTCAGCACCATTCACGACTGCTCAGATACTGAAGCAGCTCGTGCCCATATGCAGCAAGACCTGGACAACATTCAGACTTGGGCTGACAAGTAATATTAATGCCACAATTGCCAGGCAATGACCATCTCCAACAAGAGAGAATCCAATCATCTCCCCTTGACATTCAATGGCATTACCATCACTGAATGCCCTGCTACCAGCATCCTGGGGGTTACCATTGACCAGAAACAAAACTGGACCAGCCATATAAATACAATGGCTACAAGAGAAGGTCAGAGACTGGGAATTCTGCGACAAGGAATTGACCTCCTGACTCCTAAAAGTCTGTCCACCATCTACAAGGCACAAGTCAGGAGTGTGATGGGATACTCTCCACTTGCCTGGATGACTGCAGCTTCAACAACACTCAAGAAGCTCAACACCATCCAGGACAAAGTATACTGTTTGATTGGCACCACATCCACCACCTTAGCACTACAGCCACCGACGCACTGTGTTAACAGTGTGTACTATATACAAATTGCACTGCAGCAATTCGGCAAGGCTCCTTCAACAGCACTTTCCAATCATGCGACCTTTAACACTGAAAGTGACAGGGACAGAAGGTGCATAAGAACATTACCACCTGCAAGTCCCTTCCAAGTCACACACCATCCTGACTTGGAACTATATCACTGTTCCTTCACTGTCACTAGGTCAATATCCTGGAACTCCCTTCCTAACAGCACTGTGGGTGTACCTATACCACATGGACTGCAGCAGTTCAAGAAGGCAGCTCACCAGTGCCTTCTCAAGGGCAAGCAAGGATAGGCAACAAATATTGGCCTATATTTCATGAAAGAATCAATTTTAAAAATCTTAAAATTAGATCTAGGCTATTCAGGAGTAAAATCGTGGAGTATTTTTCACACGTTGTGTGAAAATTAGGTATTTTGTCCCTCGAAAGGCTGTAGATGGTAGGGGAGTTGATATTTTCAATTTAGAAGCTGCTGGCATTTTTCCAGCTAAGGGCATTAATTTTGTTCCCTTATTCTTTTTATGGGATGTGGCATCACTGGCAAAGGCAGCATTTGTTGCCCTTCCCTAATTGCCCTTGAACTGAACATTTCAGAGGACAGTTAAGAGCCAACCACATTGCTATGGATCTGGAGTCACATGTACACTAGACCAAGTAAGGATGGCAGATTTCGTCCCCTAAAGAACATCAGTGAACCAGTTGGGATCATAAAACAATTGATAGCAGTTTCATGGTTACCAGTATTGAGATAAGCTTCATATTCCAGATTTATTAATTGAATTTAGATTACACCAGCTTCTATGGTGGGATTTGAACCCCTGTCCCGTGGGCATTAACCTCGACTTCTGGATTTCTAGTCTGGTGATATTATCACCATACCCCCAAGTGAGGATCAAAGGCAAATAAATGGAGCTGACACAGTACAGATCAGCTGTGATCTAACTGAATGGTGCAACAGGCTCCTGATGCATCTTTAACAGGTGAGAGAAAAGGTACATTTAACACTTGCATTTATCTTATCCTTAAAAAAATATCAATTTGCTCACTGACTTAATTTTTGCAGTGCAATGGCTGAAAATATAAGGAAATGCATTACAATTTCACTAAATGTTAGGTGTTTTTTTAATACGTCAAAACAGCATTTTTTTTTTGAAAAACAGGCTTTTTCCCTAGAAGTTATCATTCTGTATAAAATTGGCCCAACTCTTCCGAGCTCCAGATCTTCGGAGACCAGACTACAGAAGATGTGTGTCAGGACCCTGTGGAAGTCCTGATGCATGGACTTACGTTGGAATTGCCTTGAAAGTTTAAACTTCTGAAGGGCAATTCCCCTACTGCCTGGCACCCTGCAGGAACATCTCTGATTCTGAGCTAGAGTTGGAGGCTTCAGAGAGATTCATAGGACTTAGCTGAATAGTTATCCAGGAAATTTACAGAGATTAAACCTAGTCATACACCTGGTAACTGCACAACCAACCCAACACTCCAACCATACACCCTAATCCTCCCGACTATCCCCCAATCACCCAACCACCCAACTAGCCCCACAACCTGACCAGATACAACTAATCTCCAACCCAACCAGATCCAACTAATCCCCAACCCAACTGGATCCAACTAATCCCCAACTCAACCAAATCCAACTAATCCCCAAACCAACCAGACTAACCTCCAACCTGACTATCCCCACCCCTCTGCCAATCCAATTTGACTACCCCACCTGCCCCAATCTGACCCAACTACCCGAATTGGACCCGACTACCCCCAGGCCACCCAACTACACCCTTGCTCAACCCAACCTGATTACCTACCCAGGCAGACCAGACTGTCCCTGACCTAACCACCCCACTATCTCCCTGACAATCTCCCAAACCACCTGCTCAACTGCCAATCCACCTCAATCACCTATCCACCTCACCCATCTATCCATTCACTAACCCACCTCACCCATTCACTAACCCACAAAGACTGGACCTTTAAACTTACCAGATAGAATATGGCAGCTAGTGCGGTAAAAAGGGGGAGAACCCTGCCTTCCCCCAACTCTATTCTATTCTGACAGAGTTCCCCAGGGACACTGCACTGCGTATTTCTCTAACAGCCATGATCAGAAGATCCTGGAAAAAATATGCAGCAGCATGGGTTCAGGAGAATCTTCACACGCAGCAGCATGGACCCAATATTGGCGCTGCTTGGAAGGTTCAGGCCAATATGTGCAAAGCATTGGTACTGATGGCAATCTATTCTGATGAGGGTCATCAATCTGAAATGTTAACTGTTTCTCTCTCCACTGTTGCCACCTGATTTGCTGAGCATTTCCAGAATTTTCTGGGTTTTTTTTCCAGATTTCCAGCATCTGCAGCACTTTGTTTTTATATTATATAAATGCAAGTTGTTATGAAGTGATGCCAAATTTTGCTCAGGCACAGGTTCAACCTTTCTCGTCACTGAGTTCCCAATCGCAACTGTGAGGCAATGCCCAGCAGAGGTAATGGAAGAGTGATAAGTAAAATGAAATGTGTAGCCTTCACCGAGCTGCACTCATAATTCTATGAAGAGCTGCCCAACATCAGCATTGGTACATGATTTGGGAATAGAATTTTATTCCTGTTTTGACAAACTGAGGTGGTGTGTGGCTGTGGATGGAAATCAGTAAAACAACATAATTAGGAAAAATAAAATCAATCTGTATATTTGCCTCGGTCTTTCCCTTTTAATACTTTCAACTACATTTAGTTATAATTTGTGATCATTTTTCTTAAAGTCTTTCTTCCAATATATTGAAAAAAATGCCCAGTATCTAAAAATTATTGGTATGGAGACCCAGAATTCAAAAATTGTCAGTAACCTAATTTGCTCTCACTGAACTGCGAAATTACATTTTAAGCAAAAATAAATAGAGCATGTTTTTTCTACTGAGTAACTCCTAATTATCTAACTAAATTCTTCTCAATTTGAATTAAGCCAAGCCACCTGTTTAAGTTAAAAATTACTTTGTTAGCAAGTGGTGCAAATTAAACTATGTTGTTCAAATAAAATGAAAGGCACAAGTCAATTTTAATTAATTCATAGATTAATAAACAATGTTTCAATGCTGAAATTCAATTTACAAGCATTCTAATAAATAAGACTAAATTGATTTAATTTAAATAAATTAGTGACTACATATGTGAATTAACTCAAAATAGTAATTTTAAGCAAATATCCTTTGTAATTAATTTTAACATTTATGACTTGAAAAATTATTTTTTCGACCTTAGAAGCAATTAACTAAGTGATGTCTGATAATTGTGATAATGGCACTGAGGTTGTTAAGGACTATAACAATGGCACCAGAAATGGATGTTTTTCAGAGCAGGATTTCGGAATATGAGGTTTATTTCAGGAACCAGGGAATTATCTCAGGTCTATGGAATTTCTGCAGCAGAAAGTCCTTTCTTGTTTAGAAGCATAATTAATTTTCTCTTCCCGAATTTCCCTTCCATTTCCATCATCCTCTTTCAGCACATCCTGTAGTCAGTAAGGTTAGGAAAGGAATTTCCTGCACCATGAACGCTTATTTATGTCAACGTTTTTTCCAAATAAAAAAACACTACAACTGCGAGCAGCTTCCTTGAAGTGTTTAGGAAAGGCTTCAAGGCGCATGCACCAACACCAAGGCGGCATCAGGAGCTTTTGGGGTCTGTGCCACGCTGACGTCAGTGTTCCAGTTACCGCTGACGTCATAATCCGTTCGTTACCGAGGATGTCACAATGTGCCCCTTACTGCTGACGTCACTTTTTTGCGACTAAAGTCGCCTCTGATGTCACAATCTGACCGCTGACGTCACAGTCTGCTTGTTACTGATGACGTCATGCGGAAGCCCTGCCCCCCCCCCCACCCCCCCACCGTGTCAGTTCAAACGGGGCAAATTGAACAGCCGGGCGGCGTGACGCCTTTAAATGGTTAAGGCCGATCGGCGTAGCTCACCAGCCCATTCTGTTCCCTGGTGATCGATCTGCGAATGAGATTGTGGACTTTAAGGAGCCACATCCTCTCTCAATGCAGTTTGGACAATAGCACTGATGAGGTCATGCTTTTGCTCCTTCCAGATCTGAGTGCCGAGTAATGCCTCTTCCCGCAGGGTAATATATCCCGCTGCCTTCAATAAAACTGACACATTCATCCAGCTGCTGGAATACAGCAGCCACATGCTCTGAAACCAGAGCCCCCCACCCCCTGCACAATGGACACGCATCTGTCAGCATTCACACAACAGGCGCACCAGCAAACCGCCCTCAGCCAAAACAACCCCAGCAGCTGAGGCGGGCAGCTCTTGTTATAGTTTATTTCACCACTGAAACTTCATGACCCAAACCACAATAATTCACGGCAAGGGGAAAGAAAGCAATTTTAGTAAGCATGAAGTTTGGTGTGGCCCCTGTCCAGACAGGCTCCGATTGTGACAAAACTATAATAAAAGTTTAAAATACGTAAATTTGAGAAATCTGTCTTCACACTCCGTTGTCTCCGATCCTCTGTTAAAGCTACTTTAAAAAGTACAGTAAGGTAACATTAAGATGCATTTATTTTACCAGCAGTTTAAATTTAATTTTTACGATCAAATAATCATCGCAGTTACTTATTCTGGTACATATATCCGTTGTGTGGTAAACATCGGTTAAAGGCCATTAAAGAGATCCAAAGATACACCGAAAATTGTGCTGTCCTTCCTCCAAACTATAATAAACGAATAAAAGCCAAGTAAAAAATGTCAAACGAGCAGCATACTGAAATATAAAAATGTTTTAAAAATAGAAGAGTTGGAACATTTCATTGAGACAAACTAAATGTTCTGCCATGATCTCGAAATACTTTGAGAAAACAGAAAAAAAGTTTTGCAGTTTATTTATATTTTCTTCACTACATTCAGCCCAACAGGAGTCGCTAAACAGCACCAGCTTACTTTTATTACGTGAAAACATTGATGCTCGAACAACTTTTAATGCTTAGATTAGATTTAAAAGCAAAACTGTAACTTACCATCTCTCTGTATGGTAGAGGATCGCAAAGCTTTAATAGATCCACCTTGAGCTTTGGTGCCATGAAGGCGAAAGTCTCCAAACACTGTAACCAATATGAATAGCAATAACATTGGGATTTTTATAACCAGGCTCCACTGCTTAATTAATATCAAATCCAGTTAGGCGATGTGTACTCTTTAAATCTTCAAAGCGTTCTCTAAACTCTATCGTGTTTTCAACAAACTTTCAGCATCATTAATGCGACGATAGAGAGCGATTTGTCTAAGACCTGCAGAAAAGAACGCCCCAAAGCTCAAAAGATGTAACAGGTTGATTCTTCGAGTCCCCGATCAGAAATAAACAAGACTCCAAATTTCACCCAAAAACTGTGTCCTGTGGAGATCTCATCTTCAAAGAGTGCGAGCGCATCATCAAAGCTTTCAAAACGCAATAAAAATAGAATCCTTGTAAGTGTCTTCTGACAGCCCTAACATATATGTGGTTTAAAAATGCAGAGGCAGTGATCGGTGCAGATCGCGCGTGTACTCCCACAGTCCTGGTGAGGAAATACGCCGGGTAAAGCATAAGGAAATAGCAGTGTAAACAAAGGGAAAAGCATTGCAAGCTACAGCTGAAGCTTTCACGTTGAAAGGAAAAAGTCTACACGTAGCAGTTTCTGTTTGACGCTGGGAATGTCATCCACAGTGCACAGTCCTTATATGACTCAGACTTGGCAACGCGTTGGTGTTTTTTTACACTTTATAGGATAAGAAACCAGTCTTAGGATGCAGTTTTTATGCTGCACCAACAACCCGTGAAATAATTAGTACAGATCAGTTGCCGTGCACTCGCAGCATTAAACCACCATATTAGTACTGCATTCAAATCAGTTTATGTGATCACCTACGGTCGGCACTCTTACCCCAGTCGGTCTTCCCTTTCTCAGAATGAACACTGATTGGATTAAGCGGGATTTCTTTGAATTAACACCAATTTTAACAATTCAACACCTGGAAATAATATTAGTTAATCTTTTATCACATCTGCAATAGTATCTGCTGCTTCAGTGGCATTGTTTTTGGAACCTTGCTGGATAACACACAGTCCACTCATACTTTGGGAGTGGGAGAGGTGCTTTGTGTATAATTGCAGTAAGTGTTGAAATTCGAAGTAGTAGTTATCTCTGATTCCTATGGATAAGAAACTTACAGCACAGAAAGAGGTCATTTGGCTTTTCATGCCTGTGCTGGCTGTTTGACATATCAGTTGCACTTAGCCCCACAACCCTGCCTTTTGACCATAATCAGGTAAATTCTCGTCCTCAAGTACCTGTTCATCTGCCTTTTAAAATTATTTGTGGAATCTATTTCCACCACAGAATCATAGAAGGGTTACTGCACAGCAGGAGGCCATTCTGCCCATCATGCCCATGCCAACTCTGGAAGAGCAACTCAAGTGGCCAACTCCAAAGTCTTTTCCCCACACCCTGCAAATTGATTTGCTTCAATGATAATCCAATTCTCTTTTGAATGCCTCAATAAAATCTGCTTCCACCTCACCCTCAAAGCAGAACATTCTAGATCCTAATCACGCACTGCGTAAAAAAGCTTTCATCATGTCACAGCTGCTTTTTTTGCCAGTCACCTTAATCAGTGTCCTCTGGTTCTTGACACTTCAACCAACAGAAACAAATCATCTGATCTTTATGACTTTTAAAACATTTATCAAATTTCCTCTTAATTTTCTCTTCTCCAAGGAGAACCACCCCAGCTTCTGCAATCTAACCATATAGCTGAAGTTTGTCATCCCTGGACCATTCCCATGAATCTTTTCTGCACCCTCTTTAATGCCTTCACATCATTCCTAAAATGTAGTGCCCAGAACTGGGCACCGTACTCCAGTTGAGGCCGAAGCAGTGTTTTATAAATAACTTAGTTTTGTACACTATGCCCCTATGTAAAAAATACAGGATCCCATATACTTCATTAACTGCTTTCCGAAGCTGCCCTGTTGCATTCATTGATTTCTGCACATATAATTCTATGGCCAGGATTTTCTGTGCCCGCTGGCGTTGGGCATGATCGGTGGCATGAGCAGATAATATGGTGCGATTGGCTTCATGATGGCGTGAAGCCCATTTGGGATTGTCCACTCAACCTGACAATGGTGGGCCACGTTCTCTGCCTTCGGACGTCGGGAACCTCACTGTAATACATCAGCATATTATTATTAGGCCTGCCCACAGGCATTGTGCCCCCTGCCTCCTGCTGGATCGTCTGCCCATGTCGGCGGGAAAACACACTGGTGTGGAACATGTCTTGACAAGTGTGATGTGCAGAAGTCGGGACTTACTGCCAGGGCTTTTCTCACATTGTGAACATCCGAGGAGCAGAAGATGCTGGAGCCCAACAGCAATGGGATCCTGGAGGAATGTTCGTGGTATGCTGGGTGGATTCTCATGGGCATGGCTCCGCTGCAAAGCAGCTCACCAAAGTTGGGAAATCACTGTTGATGCTCACAATGGATGATGGTCGAGGAGGTGAGAGAAGAAGGACTAGGATCGACTGTGGAGGTGTCGGGGGGTGAGGTTGGAGGAGAATGAAGGTGCAGGATGGGGGAAGTTGGGAGGGGGTGAATGAAAGTGTCAGGATGGGGTGAGGTTGCAAGGGGGGAAATGAATGTGTCGGGGGTAGGTTGGGAGGGGGGAGGGATAAGAGGAGGAGGAGGATGTAACAGGGGAGATGAAGGCAACTGGGGAGGTAGGTTTAAAGGGGGTGGAAGGCATAAGGGAAGGAGTGCGAGAAGGGAAGGTGTCCAGGGAGACAAAGGGCTGTGGAGAGGGAAGGGTGTACAGGGGGAGGAAGGGGCAAGAGAGGGGAGGGAGTAAGGGTGGAGAAAGAAGTAAGAGTGGAGGAAGGAGTCAGGAAAGGGGTAGGAGTAAGGCTGGAGGAAGAAATGATGCTGGTGGAAGAGTTAAGGCTGGAGGAAGGAGTCGGGAGGGAAAGGGACTAAGGGTTGTGGAAGAGGTAAGAGTGGAGGAAGGAGTCAGGAAGCAGGAGGGCCTAAGTGGTGGGGGGGTCAGGGCGGGTGGGAGGACTGGAGTGTGGTGTCAGGGGTTCTAAGCGGGGAACTGGTTCCAGGGTGGAAAGGGTTCCGCGGGGAAGGGATGTGAAGGGGAGAAGTTGTGCGGAGGGGATGATGTGCAGGTGAACGTGCAAGGGAGGTGTTGGATAAGGCAATGTCTGCCTCCTGGGAAGTGAATTGAGGTGGGTGTGGTATGAAGGAAGGTTGAGAATGACCGAGGGCAGAGTGAGGCAGTAAGGTGGGAGGGTGAGTGTTCGACAGTAGCAATGGAAGGGACCCAGTAGCAAGGGTGGGTGGTGGGGACCCAGAGGCAGACACAATCCCTAGGGGTGGGAAGGAGGAGGTCAGGGAGGTTAATGTGGATGGGGGTGGGATTTTCAGAAAGGAAGGGAATGTGCACATTCACCTGGACATCCCTGAAGGAAAAGGGTTGTGGTTGGTAGGTCACAGAGAGGAGGTGGGAGGTGATGCCAGGTGGGTCAACTGTGATGGGGGTAAGGAAATGGATGATTGGGGAGGGTAAATGACATAGGAGCGAAAGTAAAACCAAATTAGCACCTTGATGTGCAAATCGAAAGTCATGGTGGGCAAGATCAGGCGATGCATGGGAGTGTGATCATTGGGTGGGTGGAGATGCAGGTCAGTTCAGATGGACAACTGAAAGCAAACCCCAGCAGGCAGCATTCAAAATGCTCAGGACATTGAGATGAGTGTGAAACGTGAAGGATCCACGTGCATGGGAGAATGCTTGCACGAGGCTCCAAAAGGCCCTGCCACACACTATTTTCCCTCCAGAATCACTTGTGGGCTGGCTGCTGCATCTGCAATGACAGGTCTTCCAGGCTGCTTATTTGCACCTCTTCACTAAAGGAGGAGTCCTCTTGGCTGCAGATGAGGGCATGATTAGAGCTGAAGGACTGACCGGCTGAGGGTGTCAGTTGCTTGGCAGATCTTCCTGTGAACCAAAGTAGAGATAATTAGTGCATGGCAGCAGAGTCAAAAACAGGAGAGAGAGCACCCACAGTTGAGTTGAGAGAGGGATGATGTGGTGCAAGATCCTCACGTGGGTGTTAACTGCCGACCTGACCATTGCCGCAGGCGCGGTCCATGTACTCATCAGTTAGCATGCTGGCACGCTGCTCAAAGTGACCGAGGGGCCTAATGTGGGCCACTCCACCCCTGGTCTGGGACCTTTCCCTGCTGATGTGAGCAGGCTTCTCCTGCATGAAAACAGATGGAGAGAGTATGCGCAGTATGTGTGGTGACCGGAGCCATGAACAGGAATAAGGGTGTGAGCTCAAGAGGATATGAGCCTGACGGAGATGTGAGGGTATGTGTGAAAGTTAGTGATGTTGTCCCTTGAGCTGTGAGATCCCTGTGGATGTATGATGGGTCTGTGAGTGTCTGAGTTGAGAGTAGTGAGAAAAGTGTGTTGCCCTGGCGGAACAGATGAGACCATTCATCTTGTAGTGGTGCTGGGTGGCTGTCCCCTTTTTCAGGGCATTGACCCTGATCACCGCTTGCCATGCTGGATTGGTGATGCCACTGCCCATCCTGTGGCCAGAGTGGCAGTAGAGGACATCGCGATGAGACTCCGCGGCATCCAAAAGGCATTCTAGTGATGCGTCACTAAACTTGGGGGCTGCAGTCTTCTTGCCTTTCATGGACATTTTCTCTGCAATAGTTGTGGCCTGGAAGTACCGAGATGTGTGCACATGGCTGGACTTTAAATATGGTGCCAGGCATGATCAAGCAGTGAGGTGATGGTGGGCGGGCAAATCAGAGCTCGCCTGCCATGGAAACGGTGTGTTTCCTGGGAATGCATAAATAATGTTGTGGGTTTGGGATGATATGGCGTGAAAATCCGTCATCATGGCCGACTGGTAAAACATCATTTTACCCGCCACTACCACATTGAATCTGAGATTCCGCCCTATGTCTCTCTATTCCTGCAATCCATTTGGAATTGTACTCTTTATTTTATACTACCTCTCCTCCTTCTTGCTAGCAAAATGAATCACTGCTGTTACAATTATGAAGTTTGTAATGTTGTTGTATTTTGGGATTATAGCCTTAAATTTAGATTAAACTGTTCTGAAGTCTACCTGGCAGTAAACTTGGGTGGTTGATTGTTAGAGATCAAGGAGGGCTTAGATTGTTTTACTGAGAAAAAGGTACAAGGTATTTATGCTTGGAGACAATGGCAGCAGTCTCTGAGTTTACAATGAGTAGACTCTGAGTTTCCCAAACTCCTAAAAGGGTGTTATTGGTATTGGGTTGGAAACATTTGTGCTGTAAACTGTCCAATTACTTCTAAAATGAAAGGAAATTGGGATCAAGGATAACTAGTTAGCATTCCTACCTAGATGCCCATGTTTCACATCACCATGGGGAAGAGGGCAGAAAAAATCATTTTTGAGATCAGGTTACAGGCTTCCCTATAAATCAAGGAACATCACAAACAGACAGCAGCAGTGCTGTGTTCAGCAGACAGTAAAAGACTGTCTGGCTTTGCAAGCTATCATAGTTGGATTCGAGAAGGAAACAGTCTCTCATTGAAGAGACACATCCTACAACCTCCTAAGGATTCTGGTAGATTTGTATCATGAGGAAGAAGAAACATCAGGACAGGTTTTATTATTGGTGGTGAATTTAAGAAACTCGCTGAAGACTGAGAAAAGTGCCTGGAGATGGTCACTCGAAGTTACTACTCAGTGAAATGGGATACAGAAAACCCATTGGAAGCTGGTAGCAACTGAGGGCTGTTTGTTATATGGATGGTAATTCTTTGGAGAGTGTGATGGATGATTAGTATACAAGGGGAATGTCACTTTCTGTAGTTTAAAGTATAAGCTGCCTACAAAAATAAAATAGTGCTTAGTCAATGTTGTTTTGGTAGTCATTTGTTACATGAAATCTTGCTTTCAGCTAGTAACTTGAAGTTCAAACCGCTTTAAAAGTTATTGGTGTCTTTGGAGATTGTAACTTGGTGCAAAGACATCTCTCCAGTATCTTGTTGCCAGTCCGTTTTGCACCTAAGATGGAATCAGCAATATTGTATTGTATGATGATTGGTGCTGACCAACATCAAATAGGCAGTCTAATTACAGTATTAATGGGGGCTGATGGGTTCCTGGTAGGAAAGAGATAATTACTCCCACAAAGGTCATTTAACTTCAGGATAGTTACAGTCAATTAATCTCTGTTTTAACAATCTTCTCATAATTGTGCAAATTAATTAATCTCATCATACAACTGTGCTTCTTTACTTATAATTACTGATTCCTTATTGACCTGTGTTTAAGCAAATGTACTTCAAAATGTCTAGTTTAAATTCAAAACTAAACATTTGTACCTCTTCATTATTTGAAAAACATATAGATCCTGACTCTTCCACTTTAAACATCATCTGTTGATATATTGTACTTTCTGTGTGGGCAAGAAATGCTGAGGCTATTGCTCCTCCTCCTCCAGCATCAATGCATGATAATGGTTAATAGCTTTAACTTATTTTTTGAATATATTCTTTCACTGCTTCTGAAAACTACCAAGGCCCTGAAAGCCCAGAGATCCTGAGGCTTTTTAGTATACTGTAAGATTGCTAAATAACCTGGTAGGGAAGGAATCAATTTTATATAGTGAAGGAAATAGTTGCATTAAGAGTTAAATCTCCTCTAGAGAATAAGTACATACCAATGAAAAGTGACAACTTCCATAAAGCATTTCTTAACCACAGATAAAGTGACTTCTTTCTGAGCAGGTGATATGCAAAAATACAGCTATCAATACAATAATGCAGGAAAGGCATGGTTGGTGACCTCAGCATTTCCCTAGGTGAAATATAATTTCTTACTGGAAATAATTAGCTCCTTATCAATTCCTGAAATTTGTACGAAAGTTGGACAAAGCAAAGTCACCAATTTTCTGAAAGTCAACAGAGTGCCATCTGATAGTCTCCCAAGCATTTTATAGGAAAGGGAAGTTAATATCTTGCACAATAGATTTTAAGAGCACAAAACTTCATGTACCATTATATCATTAAAATTGGGATTGCTTCACATCCTTGAAATTATATTTGAAAGCAATCTGCTCTGCCACCGGAATCTGATTTTCTGTGAAGTCTGGACTCACTTGAAGTAGCTTCCAATTGCATTTTGAAGCTGCCGATGGCCAAGCCTCCATTCAGCACAATACTTCACTATTGAGCTGCTCAACTACTCCCTCTCTTCTAACTTTAATGCCCTGGTCTCCAGTAAAGCCCTTATTGCTTCCATCTTTGTTCCTACATTTCCATGTTTCCTACATCCCTACAGTGAGTACATTTCAATAGTACTTCATTGGCTGTAAAGTACCTTGAGACATCTGGTGGTCATAAATGGCACTAAGTAAATGCAAGTCTTTCTTTTTCCCCTCTTTTTTCCCATTTGGATAGCCCCCAAGTCTAAGGGATGCAGATTGGAGCACATCTAGCCCACAGTTTATATAACCATCCATCATCAGATCTTCCTGGACTACTTCAAGCACCATCAGCGCGATGAAACCCCACTCTTCTCTCCCTAAGCAGGTGATATGGTGGTAGAATTGAGTGTTCTTCAGCATGTGAAAAATGTCTTTATAATCTTTGAATATTGTTGCTAGAAAGGATAGTTCAGAGGTAAAAATCCAAAGGCAGGAAGAGATGCTTTTTGTGTGGATACTTTGAATATGACAAAAAATATATTTGGAACAAAACAAGAGCAATCCCACTGAACCGGAAAATAGAGAATTTCAGAGATCTAGGGTCAAGACCAAATCCCATCATGGTAGTTAGGAAAGTAAATTCAGTTAGGTACATAAATCTGGAATAAAAAGCTTGGATCAGTAATGATGACTAATCATGGAATTCAATTACACCAAATCACTTTGACAAAGTATAATCAATGTAGGTGCAGTGGTTCAAGAGGATGGCTCTCTACCACCTTCTCAAGGGCAATTACGATTGGACAATTATTACTGGCCTTGCTGGCGATATCCAGCAGATGTTTCAAAGCACTCTACAATCAATGAAGTACATTTGAAATGCAGTCACTGTTGTACTGTAGGCCCCCCATGATGTCCTCTGCCCCCACTCTGGCCGTTGGATGGGCAGAAACATCACCAATCCAGGTTGGGAGGCGGAGGCAATGGTGTCAGTGCCAACATCTGCAAAAGAGGACAACCACCCAGTGCCAAATGAGAGTGACTGATCCCCTCAATTCCACCAGGGTAAGTCACTATTCTCATCACTCTCAACTCACACACTCAACAGGGATCTCACTCACTGCAGTTCAAGGGACATCACCATTCATTCTCTCACACACACATTCATTGTACTCATCCCATCCATGGCACCACTCACTACCCACACAAGCCAGGCAACTTATCATCTGGCCGGGCAAGCATTCTGCTTGCACTTTCTCTAGCTGTATTCAAGCAGGACAAGCTGGCACACAGGAGGGGGAGGTCACAGACTGGTGAAGGAATGCCCAATATCAAAGTTCTAACGAACTATGAAAACAGAGTCAACCAGCTGGCTGTCAAAGATCTGGACCATTCCGGTGTTGACCGTGAGGTCGGTGGTGCTCTACCAAGAATAAATCCAGCTGTGCAACATCCATCAGAGAACCATGCTTTCGAAACGTCAACTCTTTTCTTCTCCGCCGATGCTGCCAGACCTGCTGAGTTTTTCCAGGTAATTCTGTTTTTGTTTTAGATTTCCAGCATCTGCAGTTTTTTTGTTTTTATTTTGTTGACTTGCCTGGATCTGTTTAAACTTATTTTTTTTTAACCATTTTCTTAACAGGAGGTATAACTGGAAGCCAGATTAATTAAGGGCTTTAGGAGTTATTATAGTAGCAATTTGTAAACCTTTGTATGTGCTTGAAATATTTTACTTTGTTAATAAAGGTTGAATTTAGTTTTCTAAAAAAATCTCTAAGTCTTGGTGGACTTGTTACTTCTGAATTCAGGCCACGCATCTTGAAATAAAATACAAATTATAAAATTGTTGTGACTGCGTGATGAAGTTTCCCTCATGGATTTGATTGCCTGGCACACATCATTTGCCGCATCATAACAGTCTGCAACCCAGGCTCTTGACTCAAGACCCAAAGACGCCTCAGAAGGGGAATCTGCTGAAACCCTAATTGAAGACTCATCACTGCGCCCACACCCTCCACACTTGTACAGAGACACACTCCTTGGTGGGACCTAGTTCTAGAATAGCCTTGGGGTCACAATCTGATGAGTATATCACACTGTCTGATCCACAGCAGGTGGCAGCAGGGACTTCCCAAGTTCAGAGGACTGCTGGAGGCCTGAAATCAGCTGAATCCAAATCAGATGACGAGCTTTTGGACTTGGTCATACCTCAGTTGCTGGAGCTGAGAGGCAAGCTCAGGAACATCAGGAAGGGATGTCCGCTGCACTCCGTAGGTTGCAAGACACGATGGTGGAGTCCGTCTGCCTTCAGTTTGAGGTGATAGTGCTGGCATGCCAATGCACTGAGGTCAACACTGGTAGGATGCAAGCCGCCATGGAGACCTTGATCCAGGACATCAGTCCTGCACTGCTGCACAGGCTGAACTCCATCGCTGACACCATAGTTAGCCTCCAGCAGTGTCAACGCGAGAGGGGTGCGCAGCTGCTCGATCTCACTCCAGCTTCTGCTTCTCCTCAAGGAAATCAGATAGGGGCCCTCGGGCCCCCATAGGAGAGAGGATCAGCAGACGCACGCCTCAGGGCCATCCACCCAGGTGACTCCTGGAGTGTCACGGCCATCCGAATCCCTTCTTCCTGTGACTCCAGCTCCAGCTCCACGGGCCGAGCAGGGTGCCATTGCCATACAGCAGGGCCCTGAATGCAGGCCATCCAAAGGACGTGCATCAAGCTCATCACAGACAGATGCATTTAAAGTTTCACGGCTGAGTCTCCATGATATGACCCTGGTCACAGAGCGCAAGTGAGCTGCCCTCAGCCAGGCAGGATGCAAACATTCACAGAGGCTATGTAAAGATCTGTGGAGTCCTCACTGCATGTCGTCATCACCCTCCTGGAATCTAGCAACTATTAGGGCCTCCACTGTGTCTCCATGACAGGAGTCTTATCCAGAGGATATGTGCGCTGCCCTCAGCCAGACTGGCCAGTGCAAGGGCCTCATCGCTGGTGTCCTCGCCTTCGGCGACCTCCTCCCCTTCATCCCTGTCTACATCCTCCTCATTGGAGAAGACGTTCAGCTCCTCCATCTTCTCCTCAGCCAGCTTCTCTCCCCGTGCCAGGCTGTAAAGCGCGCAGCAGGTGACGACGATACATGACACCCTCTGTGGACTATATTGCAGGGTCCACCAGACCAGTCCAGGCACCGGAACCTCATTTTCAACATTCTGATGGTTTCCTCCACCAAGGTGTGAGTTGCATCATGAGCCTCGTTATATCTTCGCTCTGTTGCTGTATGGGATAGCAGCCATGTCCTCTATGGGTAGCCCTTGTCCCCAGCAGCCAACCCTGCAGCCTCTGTGGAGCCTGAGGATGTCAGCAACCTGAGACCTGCTAAGGATATAGGAGTCGTGGACACTCCCTGGGAATCGCGCGCAGACCTGTAGGATGTGTTTGTGGTGGTCGCACACCAGCTGAACATTCAGCGAGAGGAAGTGCTTGTGCTAGACAAAGTTGACCGCTTGTTGCCATAGAGATCTGAGCACCATGTAAGTGCACTTGATAGCACCCTGCACCTATGGGGAACTCGAGTTCTGAGAAAATCCCAGCGCTCTTGCACCCTGGCTCTCCTGGTCCAGGGTGAAATGCACAAAGTTGTGTGCCTTCGCAAAGATGGCGTCCATGACCTCCTGCATGCATTTGTAAGTGGAGGCTTGCAATATCCCATAGGGATCCACATGTGGGGCACTGAGAGGAGCCACTGGCGTAAAAATTGAGTGCAGCAGTCATTTTCACAGCGACTAGCAGTGGATGCCCTCCATGTCGATGTGACACCAAATCCTGCAGCCGGTGACTAACCAGTTCCCTAGACATGTGCAGTCTTCGGCAAAACTGGCTCTCAGTCATCTGCAGGAATGATAGGTAGCGTCTATAGACCCTGGGTCTAGCTAGCTGCCGACCAGCAATAGCTCACTATGGCACTTCAGCAGTGTGTGGCGGAGACCGACCCGCCCCTTCTTCCTGAGGGTGCTGCTCCTCTCTCTCACCAGCCAGGTGCCTCCATCGCTCTCTTCCCCTTCGTCTCCACTCTCTGTAAGCTATGAGGCATACAGCTAGTTGGCCAGGCTCCATGCTCCTGATGCACTCCTCCTGCAGGATGAAAGACAGAGATGCATAGGTTAGCTTGGATGTACTAAGAACCTCTCTTGGTTAAGTCCGAAGGCCCCTTAATACATCCCAGGCAGCACTGGCAACCACTTGGATGGCCAGAGTTTATTGTGCTGCGTGGCTGCCCAAAACCCCACGCATCTCTGTCCCGCTCCACCTGACCAGTTGGCAGCAGTTTCCCCCTCCTGGACTGCATGCTGTGCTCTCAGCTCAGGCACAGGCATTCTCCATATCCACGTTGCAAGGCTGTCCTGTTAGCTTGATCCAAGGGGGAGACTGGTCCAAACCAGGATGATGACATTGCAAGGGGCTGTGAGCACCTCCACCAGTGACTGCTGCATGGCCAACTTTAGCAAGGAGGTTGTACAATATGTGAAGTTGTCTGACTGTTCTGCAGTCCACTAAAATGCTTATTTGTTTGCAGTCTGTGCCCGAGTGGTGAAAAGCCCTGGAGCACTTGATGGCACTTTCATGCCTCTGCATTGCTTGTGTGGGCAGATAAGCTGGAGGCCGGACTCCAAGCATGTCAATGTGGCTGCGTCTGAACTGTCTCAGCTGTGGAAGAATGGTCACCTTCTAAAAAGTTTCCCTAATCCATGGCCACTTCCCTCCGACCACACACCCATCCCCTGTCCACCCCGCATGTGCTTGTGGACCACCATCACCCAGAATACTACCCTGCCTTCCACCCCCAGCCCCCATCTCCAACAACTCACCTCAACCGGAGTGTTGCCCTTGCTCTCCAGCACCCCTCAACCCGTCTCAAGCACAGGGCAGCCCTAGCAACCTATCCCTCCAACTTGCCTCAACTGAGTGCTTCCCCCCACCTCACCTCAACCGCAGGGCTGCCCTTGCCCTGGCACCGCACTGTCAGCCAACTAGGAAAATGTCTCTTGCCTGTGTCCTCACCTGAATGCACGGCACTTCAACCTTGAAGTCCAACAAGTGACCCTTGCGAATGCTGCACAATGTTCACTCTCCTCTGAGTTCCCCTCAAAGTGCAGCTCGTCAGGTGCATGCCTTAAAAATGCTGTTGTCAAACACATTGGCATGCAGTCACGCCAACGTGCTTGGACGATCCAGTGTGGGGGGATGATTCCGGCGAGCTGGGCTTATGCAGGTGTATTACAATGAAGTTCCCGATGTCTGACAGTGGGAAATGTGGTCTGCCATTGACTGGTGGAGCAGATGGTTGCAAATGTGTTTCATGAAGGCATGAAACAGATTTGACCTTCCTGCTATGTTGTCTGCTCACGCCCGCCACCAATGGGAGCGGATTATTCCACCCTTAGCAATTTCTAGCAAGAGCTGATGCATGGTTTAACTCAAGAATCTCAAAAACTGCTGCTTGTGGCATGCTGTTCTACCACTCACTTTGCCAAGATAGCGTATCACGTTTTGACTCACCTTTGAAGCGCTTTGAAGAGCGTGAAGTTGTACTTGTGTGGTAGGGATGAACTAAACTCACCACAGAATGCTCAGTCTTGTCTATTTCAGTCTAAGTCCCTTTTTAATAATGTGATCAGTGTTAATTATTATCATCTAACCTCACTGCCACTGAAATTTTACGAATACAAATTTGAAGTCTTATTCCTTCATGATACAACTATTGTTGGAGATTTTGAAAATTTAAGTAAAATTTTTAATTAGGTGGGTGGGCTCATGCCTGACCCAACCGAGCATAAAATGATGCGTGATGATGTTGGGCGTGCGTCCCGACATCATTGCCCACTCGCGCAATAGTTAAAAGGCCTGTTAAGGCCATTTAAAAGTTAATTGAAAGAGATTTTTCACTGCCCATCCTACCTAATGGTTGGCTGGCAGGCAAAAAGGCCAAGAGGCCTTTGCACTTTTTGGGAAACCTCATCCACAGGCGGGATGAGGTTTCCAAAAGCAAATAAAAATCAAATGAAAACTTTATTTTTTTCAGTAATAACATGTCCCTGCTAATGTAACAGAGTCACATGAGGGGACATGTTTCATAACATTTATAAAATCTTTAATTTTTTTAAAGATCAGTTCGCTTGATTATGTAGTGCACACTCGTGCTCGCTCGGTTGGCACTCCTCCCTCCGCACAAGTATCGCTCAGCGCTGCCGCTTGTGTTTCATGCTGGGCGGGCCTTAATTGGCATGCCAGCGTTATGCTGCCTTCCGGGCCTGATCACGGGCGGCGGTCAGTTTCCCGACCTCCCCCGCTGAGTCCGCACACCAAGGGCGAAATCCTGCCCGATATTTTTTTTCCTTTTTGTTACTTTTTTCTCTCTTATAATCCAATTGCTTTTTCCCCCTTTTTCTTTCTGCACCTGGTTTGATCTTCAATTTGCCCATTCTAACTTATACTTCCTTCTCAGTCATGGAGTTGTTAATTGCACAATCCTTTAATCTGAAAGGCGAAAGGATACAGAGTTGCTTACCCTGTTCGCTGAGGTCACAGATACCCATTTTCCCCTTGCTGCAATTTGATCACCTTACACTATCAGCAACTTGCCATGCAAAAATTTAAACAATCTAAGCGGGCAAGTCTGACCAAAGGCAGATATGGTTAAATGCACAGCTGCAGCAAATTATGGCCTAATTCGACACAAGCAATATTATTTTATCATTATTTGTTCACTTAACCAGTGATATATTTGAGTTATGGCTGGGAGAACTTAATAAACTCAGTAATGATTTGATCTTTGAACAAGCAGAAAATATCAGAAGCTCCAGCCATAACTTTTCAATCTTCCTTATACACATAGTGGGCAGGGTGGGTGGAATTTTATGGAGCCCACAAGAGTTAATTAGTGAATAGGACTTAATTAGGCAGGATGCAAAATCTTGATTTCCCAATGGCAGGTTGAGGTGCAGAGTCAGTGGCATGTTTACGATGCATTGAGCCTCACTCTAGCCTGTGGTGGGTTCTTTTGTGTAATCCATTTGCATGCTATGAATACTCACCAGTGTAAAGCTTTTAAAAATTACATTCTACCTTCAAGATAAAGTCAGTGGCCCACAGGAATCTTAAGGAATCCAGTTCATCTTTGTTCAAAGGTTGTTTGCACCAATTGGCTTTGTGCTGTTGTGTGTAATGTTAGCAGTTTTCCTTGTTTAACTCAAAGGCACAAGGAAGGGGAGCAGGGGAATGGCAGCTTGAATAGGGGATCTGCATCGCCAAGGGTGAGTCAATGATTGTGGGGGGCCAGGGGTGTGCGGAGTGGGGGCGGGGGCATGGAGTGGAAGATGGATCCAGGGGATGACAGAGGGTGGGGCCTGGAACATGGAGGAGAGAGGTGGGAAGTGGCTGGTGTCACGAGTATGGTAAGGAGTGCTAGGGACAGTGAGTCAAGGTAAGAAAATGAGGGTCCTAAAGGGTAGTGTTAATACTGTCCAAATGTGTGTCCAATTCAGAGTGTTGACTGGCACATTCTTTACAGGGCTTTGCGTTCACCTGTAACATTTCAATTATCTCTAAGAGTGTTCTTTGACAATCTCCTTTACAATGTATAGAAGGAAGAGCCAGCTCTGCCTGCAAGTTCAGCCGCATCCTACAGAACGGCAAGTACAACTTGGGGCACTAACATGAACATTCAATGGGGTGAACAAGAAAACATAACGTTATTCTTCCACAATAAAGGAAATGCCCCCAACAGCCCTGTAACCATTAATGTGTGCCAACCATGAAGTGTTTCAGTACATCTGGCTCTCTGACTAAATTGGCCTCACAAATAATGATAATGCGCATATGAACAAAGTGAATCCTATGCGAATTATTTACAAGTGAAGTTAAATTTTGAAAAAAACCCGTGCCGCCATTTTGCCGTCAAGCCTATGTTAATGGCAATGGAGTTTGGCAAGAAGTTTTTGGCTTTGATGCAGAGCCTCCCTGTTTAACCAGGAGACTCTTTTATAGCCCATGCTGCAGCATTGTCATCTGATGCCGGGCTTCACCAGTGAAAATTCTCCCCTGTGCCCCCACACCCCCACCCCCCCACCCCCCATCACAGCTGAATTATACATGTTTCCCATGCACAAAGCTGGCACTTTAAATTTTAATTGCTATCATGTGTGAAATAGCAAAAAGAGAGTGGAAATGGTGTACACTTCCGATTACGTTGTTGGGAATGGCCTGATGTTGACAAAATCCATCCCCCCATCCAACAATTAATTGTCCCAGGGAACTGAAAATTGGGCAATTTAATAGTCCTGTTCAAAAAAGGAGAGAAGAATAAATCAGATAATCAAACACATCTTAGGCTAACAACAATTATGGATGAGTTGTTAGAATCCATCATTTAAGATCAAACTTTGGCAGCAGATCGGCTGCCCGTTTCACACCCCATCTGAATTTCCTTTTGAGCTCCATGGCTGTTTTTATTTTGTAATGTTTCGTGGGATGTGGGTGTCGCTGGCTAGGCCAGTATTTGTTGCCCATTCCTAATTGCCCTTAAGAATTGCTGGTGAGCTGCCTTCTTGAACGGCTGCAGTCCATGTGGCGTAAATACACCCACAGTGCTGTTAGGAAGGTAGTTCCAGGATTTTGACCCAGAGACAGTGAAGGAATGGCGATATATTTCCAAGTCAGGATGGTGTGTAGAGGGGAACTTTCAGATGGTGGTGCTCCACTGCATCTGCTTCCCTTGTCCTTTGAGGTGCTAAAGGCCACAGGTTTGGAAGGTGCTGTTGAAGGAGCCTTGGTGAGTTGCTGCAGTGCATCTTGTAGATGGTACAATCTGCTGCCTCTGTGTGTCAGTGGTGGAGAGGGCGAATGTTGAAGGTGGTAGATGAGGCCCAATCTTCAGAACTTTGAAGAAGAGTCATACGGACTCAAAACATTAACTGTGTTTCTCTCTCCACAGATGCTGCCAGACTTGCTGAGTTTTTCCAGCATTTTCTGTTTTTATTTCAGATTTCCAGCATCGGCAGTATATTGCTTTTATGCCAATCAAGCATATTGCTTTGTCTTGGGTGGTGTCGAGCTTCTTGGGTGTTATCGCAGCTACACTCATCCAGGGGAGAGTATTCCATCACACTCCTGGCTTGTGCCTTGTAGATGTTGGACTTGCTTTAGGGAGTCAAGAGGTGAGTTACTTGCTGCAGAATTCCCAGCCTCTGACCTGCTCTTGTACTCACCGTATTTATATGGCTGGCCCAGTTCAGTTTCTGGTTAATGGTAACTCCCAGGATGTTGATGGTGGGGTATTCACTGATGGTAATATCATTACATGCCAAGGGAAGATGGTTAGATTCTCTCTTTTTGGAGATGGTCATTGCCTGGCACGTGTGTTGCGAATGTTACTTGCCACTTATCAGGCCAAGCCTGAATGTTGTCCAAGTCTTGCTGCATATGGACACAGACTACTTCAGTTAACTGACGTTTTTTGTTGATTATTATCTGCAAAGTATTCAATAGTGCAGCATGGATTTGATAAGGGCAAGTCATGTCTAACAAACATAATTTAGCTTTTTGAAGAAGTTTCCAATTGAATATTACCTGAAGTGTAGTTAGTGTATATGAATTTTCAGAAGGCCACACTTAAGTGTCTCACAGTAAGCTGGTTAAAAAATCCAGCTGTATAATATAATAGAAAATGTAGCAACATGAATAGAAAGTTGAATGATATGCAGGAAACAATAAAGTACAATGGGGTAGCAGGCTTTCATGCCCATAATGTCGATTTCCATGAAATCTGCTATTGCACATGCTTCAGGTCTCTAACATTGTTAGTCTCAGTTGCTGTCCCTGATAGTTCCTAAAGTTCAGGCAGAAACAGAGATCAAACCATTCTGCTGAGAGTGGCCTTAATGCATGCACAGCCCACCTCAGAATCATAGCCAACAGTTGGCAGACAACTATCAAAGGAGATCTGATTCTATAAGAAAAAGCATTGCCTGAAAAAATAGGTGATTTTACCTGAAGAGTTTACCCATACAATAACTTAAGACCAATTGGAGAGCAATGGATCATAATTTCTAATTCAATAGATGCCTTAAAAGCCAGGCAACTACCACCCGTGAATGGAAATGCACCTCTAAGGAAGCAAATATGTAGCAAGATCAAGGATGTGGACAGCAGACTCTCAATTATTTTAATGTAGCCAAATTTAGGCATATGATGGGCAGTACAGTTATTGAAAAGTTAGCATGGAGTATCATGACCAAATGTATATAAAAAGCCTTTACTGCAGTCCCAAATGGCAGTCTGGGGAATATGTTTGCAGGACTTTTGAGTAAAAAATTACTCTAATCATTTTTGACAATTTTTAAACTAATATAAACTATTTGTTTAAAGGCGAACAATGCTCAAGGGGCAAACACTTTCAATTTAAGACATTCCATCCATAAGCATAGTCAAAATATATTGTTTTCAAAGAAAGATTTTTAGTACCAACAGCCAACTGGGGAACAGCCAAGTATGAACTCCCAGTTAGAAAAGCACTACTGGGGTGACGTACCTATAATGAAACCTTGGCAAGTGCTGAACTTTAACACAGTTGTGGAGGAGCAGAACTGGGATCAAAGACCGGGAAAATTGCAGATTCTTGCTCAACATTAAAAAGAATCAGTCAATACTGGACACACCATGCATTCCATTCAACTGGAACCTGCATTGCCATATGGCAGACCTCCAGCCGGCTGCTTTGTGCCTGTTAAAAATTGGATTTTCTCTTTTTATATGACAGAAATTACAAACAGACGTTCACAGTGGGGTGAACTTACTTCATACAAATAGACATATTTTTCCCCCATCAGTGGGTTAGGCCCTAGGGCGGCCCAAATGCCCTTGCCCCAATTGAGGCCCCAAGTCACCAATGGTTGGCCACTCAAGGGTCACTTCCCACCTGGCCACAATTGTGAGGTCATGGATGGGGGTGCGAAGCCCAGTAGGTAAGTCTGCCTCAGGTGCCCCCAGGTTCTGCCACGCCCAGGTGTCCCTCTCCTGCCCCCTTTCCCACTCACACTCCTCAGGGCTTCTTAGGGCCCAGAGACCCCAGGAATTACCTTTGCCCTGGAATCCCGACATTTAGAATCTGGGGACTGCTTGTAGTCCCTACTGTGGCCACCACTCCTGACTGCAGTACTGGAACTACAAAGCTGCTGACAAATCAGATTGGCCAGCCAATCTGACGTGGGACTTCTTCCTGGGTGAGGGGCAGAAGTCCTATCTCCAGCCAATTAATTCTGAAATGAGCTTTAAGTTGCTGCTGAGGTGCCAATTTTAGTGGGGATGCCTTCCCCACTGACTTTTTCAGATCTGGGATGGAAATCCTACCATCTGAAAAATCCTGCCCTTAGAATCTCCTGTAGGGAAGTGTGTAATCTGGGCACAAACTAAATACATGACTTAAAAGATTGTAGAATTTTATGTCTAAGCTATTTAATGCACATAACTACAATGTGTCCAATTCTTTGTGATCTTTACATTTCCCCATAAAACCCTTCATTTGAATGAAGCTCTACCCATCAACTCTCAAATGTGTGTATCCTCCAATTGTACTGGCTTGGTGAGTTTCAACATTGCAATCGGAATTTTATGTGGACAGATACCTGTGATTAGGTGAAGAAAGAGCAAGTCAGCTGATGAGGAGGGAATTGAGGCCTTGATCAACCCTTAGTGGTGCAACGAGTCATCTTACAGGCAATTCTTAAAACAAAATAGAAAGGTGGCTCCTTTTGTGGTCCTAACCCTTATTTTATGGTAGATTGAAGGTAGAGGGAAAGAATCAGAGATAGCAGACTCAAAGAAGGAAACACCACAGGAAGATAGTGCATCCATTCACTGGAACTAAGCCTGAACAGTATAAAGGCCTCAAATTGACGTTCCAGGTGATGTTAGAGGACCTGACTGTGTGTCAATTCACCTTCACAAAGGATGCCATTGGCTGACTGTGCAAATTGCTCCAAGATAATTTGAACTCTTAGTTCATATGCTGCAGAGCCCTAACAATGAAAATAAATGACCACAGCACTCCATATTGATGGTTCTGGATCATGCCAGACATCCATGGGAAACCTGTGGTGGTTCAGTCATCGGAAAGTGAGGCACAGATTTGAACAGGTCACCAATATCCTGTTCCACAAGGCCTGGATTTCATTACATTTGAAATATCGGTGTTGGAATAAAGGCAGAGAGTCGAGAGCTTCTATGGAATTGCAGGTTTCCTGGGAAGGCTCAGTGTGATTAACGAAACTTATGTGACACTGAAGGCTCCCCTTCAGAATCCACACAGCACATGAACAGAAAGGACCTCCATTCCCTTAACGTACAGGTAGCCTATGAGACCCAGCTGCACCAACAGTTGCCTTCACAAGCCTGTGGCCATGAAGTCAAATTCCAGTGACTCAACAATGGCTGCCTCTGGCCAGTTTCACTAGAGAGTTGGCAGAATATTCTACCTGCTCCAAATCTACATTTACTCCCTGATACTGCATTTAGAAGCAAGGGAGTTCACCTGCCACTGTGCTACTCGTTCAGCACAGTATAAAATCTCTCCACCAGCACTTTGTTGGCGAAAGCCAGTTGACTCTCGTTTCTACTTCGCTATATTTTGAAAGTGGGGTGGAGTGGGGTGGAGTGGGGTGGAGACTGCATTCTCAAGAAGGAGCAGAGTTGCAGCCCGTCCTCTGCGAGCTCAATGAACCAGGTTTGCATGCCAATGTCAGTATCGTCTCCCTCCATCTCCTCCAGAAGCTGCTTTGTTGCCCTTGTTTAGGTCCACATCCCCTTCTCCAACTCCTCTTTCTCCCTTAAGTCATCACCTTCCTCCCCAGGAGCTGTCATTAAATGCCTATTCTAACCTGGAGGAAGAAACAAAATGCTAGAATGGTTGTCCCAGGGGATGATGGGGTGGAAAGGTGGGAATTGGAAGGTTGTGTGACTCTCCTGTCCTGGAGAAATGGGGAATAGCAAGTGACAGCTGCTACCCTGAGTGTGGACTCTCCTTCTGCATCCTGGCCTCCATAGTTGTGCATCAGCTCAAACATTTGACTGGTTTTGTATGAAAACAGGGAATGAAGAATTGGTACAATCGCCTTCCCATGCTTCATCCTCTCTTGGGAACTGTGCGCATTCTTGTCTTGTGAAGGCGGAAATGGGAAACATTAGTCTTAGGGGGCTATAAATATGTGGAACAATTGAAGGAGCTGCTGGTCTGCATCATTCTGGAGGTGAGATCAGATCACCAATAACTTCTTTTGCCTGAGTGTGACAACCACAGTGAGTGGGAATGAAATTATAGCATGTGTCTTTCTTGCCTTCTTTTCTCTGATCAGATCATTGAATGTTTTATGGTTCAGCTCCACCGTTCTGGGTACATTGATGTGTATTTGGTGAATCAGACACCTCAGTACACTGCTGCCCCACCAGATGGAGTGGTTGTGGTGAACAGTATACAATCATTAAAGGGGAAGCTAGATAAGCAAGGGATAGATGGTAAGGTTATATAGAGTGGGATGAAATAAGGTAGGAGGAGGCTCGCATGGAGCATAAACATCAGCATTGACCTATTGGCTGAAAAGCCTGTTTCTCAGCTTAAAACTCTATGGGTGAAATTTTACAGCAGCGGGATTTTACATTCCCGCCGAAGCCAATGAGGTTTAGAATGTTTTGCTGCATTTTACAGCCCCGTCCCCTTCGAAACGGGGCCGTAAAATTCGGCTCTATGTATATGAGAGCTTGGATGTGGAGGAAGCTGATGAACTGCTCCTGCTTTCCTACTATCTCATCCTGGATGGCTTGGAGATCCTCATTTGCAAAGTTAAATATCCTTCTTCCTGATCTTTTTGTGGGAAATCAGTCATTTGTGAGATTGAAGAAATTTGTTGTTGTTTAGACTCTCAATAGAGCAATTCCAGTCAATTAATTTAAAAAGCAAGAGGAAAGCGAAATGCGTGTGTTACTTAAGTTGTACTCCCCAGCCTCAAAGTGAAGGGAAGCCTTTTTCTCATTTCAGTTTTTATTGTCCTCCACCCTAGCACCTTGATTGGATACCCCATTGGTTCGGTTCCAGTTACTTTTCAGCCACGCTGGAATATTAAGCCAATTTCCACCTATTATTAGGTTCCAAAATGCTCAAATTAGATTGTGAGGATACTTGGGCATAGCATGACATCAACAAAATAGCTGCAACGTTGGGCACAGTTTCAGGTCCAATTTGCGGTTGTGCCCATGCAAGAAATTCCAGACCCTGGGGATCAGAGCAGTGATCCACCCACCAGTGGTAAATTGCTAAGCAGCATAGCAGAATTACCTGTTACACTACAAACAAGATATTTTAATAGTTGTAATGTTTTAAAATATGTTGAAATAAAAGGCTTTTTGGAGTACCATGACATTTTATATTCCATCTGCTAGCAAGTACTAATGAAGGGGTATCATTCTTTTAAATCTAAAACAAATGTTGGCTGATGTTAAACATCCCTAGAATGTTGCATACAATTTTCCGACAACCAGGTCACCATGAGGTGAGTTATTAAGAAGTGCTTGATAAAGGCACACTTAATTGTCCTTAATTCATTGCACTTTATAAAAATAATGTTTTGACAGCTCTAATACTGCATTTTTTTCTTTTCAATTGGTTATGGACTTGCTGTGTATTTCCAGCATTTTCTATTTTTGTTTTAGTGTGCTGTCAAGTCCCTTAAGATAGCAAGTGAAAGAATAATATGCTGACTGCTAACCTTATAAGTGTTGAATTGTGTAAAAAATTGTGTGAATAATTTAATTGGCAAAGGTGCTATTTGTTTAAGTGTATAATACAAAGAAACTCAGCCCCAAGAACATTCAATAAAAATATACTTTTAACAACTTTAAAGGCCTAACTTTTAACTCAGTCCAGAGATAGATGATCAAGACCATAGGGCACATTTTAATCTCTTGGTAAGAAATAGTTTTTCACAGTATTATAAGAAGACATTTGGATGACAATCAAAATTGTGCTTGCTGCAAATTGCCTATAGTTAGTTTGCAAAACAGAAGTTTGAAGGAGAAAATGAAAAATCAATAAATTATGACACACCAATAATAATGTTCTTTTCATCTTTGAATCATTTTAATTGGCATATAGCTGTTCTAAATGCTGAACATAAATACTGTCTATGGAATCACAACAGTCAACAAAGGTTAGTAAGAGCTGGGCATCCAATTTGTCAAACCAAGTTTATTATCTGGGAGACAATAATAATAGACAATAGACAATAGTTTATTCTCTGGGAGACAACTCTTAGTAAGAGGTGGTGCTTTTGAAAATGGAGATTACTTTGTGGCACTGCAGGAGAGTCAACTATGATGTATTAATGACAATGACCAGGCAAAGCCAAATGGATGAACTGACTTTGGTGTCCATTGCAGTGAGACCAGGAATGAGATCCAAAAGGAGTTTCAAACAATTAACATGGAAAGACATCAATATTAATCTTGAGTCAACATAGGATGCATTTATAATTAATGGACACACATCTACCTGTAAGATAGCAAAAACTGAATGGGTGAGCTTGCCCAGGTCCATAGAACAAAGAGGTGATTGCAAATTAATGGCCCATGTTACACCCCGTATGATCTTCTTATTCATTGAAATTAAATGGAAAAGAAAGATTAGTGGAAAGTAATAAGGCTAATGATTCGTCTGTTTTGCACTATTAGTCCGGACCACATTTATGTTTAGGCACGCCTAGGGTTGGATTTAATGGAGATGACCCACTTGCTGAAGAGTCAGCGGGAGCCCTGCTTTGCCTCTTCTAGCGAAGGCCTGCCAAATTAACTGGACAGCAACAGGCCTTCTCCGGGATCAAGGACTCTGGGGGCAGAAGTCTTACCTGCCAAAAGCTGCCAGCCTCTGTTGCCAATATGACACCAACCTGAGACTTAGTATTTTTTCTGGATTCCAGACCACGGGTGTGATGGCAGGAAGGGAGTCAAAGGGTGGGAGTTCTCGGGGGCGGGATAGGAGAAAGCTTAGCTACAAGGTCAAGGGAAGTGGCTTTCACAAGCCACCCACCACCCCCCTCCACCCCCTTCCTGGTGCCGGGTCCCCCCAATAAGTCACTGAGTGCCTTTGCATGAGGGATCATCTGTCTCCCAAGAGCTTGAAAGCAATGCCTCACAGGTCTGCTTGCCCTGCTCCCCTCATGGTGAATCCTCCACCTATCACTGTATTAATAGCCCTCTTAAGGACCTCAATAGTTGGCAGGGCAGGAAGGTCGTCCAAACCCCGACTGTTGTGGCATTTTTGCATGCCTTTTCCAATTATACATTCATCGCAACATTTATGTTGAGTTTTGCCTATCTCAACATCCTGCGATTGCACAATTTGGTTGCTAAGTTCCCAGAAATTACTCAATGATTTCTGAAAATATTGTCATTTTTCTTAATAACTGAAATTTCTATCTCAAAAGCCTAGAAGTTAAAACATAACAAAATTTGAAAAAAATCACAAAAACATGATTCCATTCATCAATTGAATTGTCTTATGTGTCTTTCAGTGTCTCATTAAAGTTTATATTTGAAAGTGTCAGCATCTCTCAAAATTGTGTTTTTTAAATTTCTGCTCAGAGCTATGACTTTGTGAGCTGAATTTGAATTGTGCAGCCTGTACATATGGAGTGTACCCAGTTTTCCAGGATGATTAGTACCATTAAGTCAACTAACTTTTCATTAGCTTCCACCGCTTCCTGCTCCATTGTGGCCGACTATCACCATTTGGAGTGGGCAAGACTCTTCCTTGTTCACTCCAATCATGTGATGACCTTTAAAAAAGTGTTTTGTTGTTTTTCTTGACTCCTTCCAGAAAGAAGAGTAATTTGCCTCTTCTGCACATGCACAACCCATAGTGCTCGTGTTTCCACAGTGATGTCTGGGTCTTCCTGCCAACCTGTTCAAAATATGCACAACCCACCAGCATTACCAAAAACTTCATTGCACTATGGTGTTTTTTGGTATATCTATAATATATCAATAATCTTGCATCTGCCCACCAAACTTTACTTCCTGTTGTAACACTTACATCAGGCATTTTTATCAAGTTTTTCTATTATAACTTCCTAAATCTGCATTTAAAATGGAAATTGGTTATGCAAACTATCCTGCAAGCAGTGGTGTTGTGGGACCTCAGTTTTCTATTTCCCAACTCCTGAGTCTGCATTGTAGTGTAAATTTGTTACGTATTAATTGACATAAAAAATGAGTTAACTGTGTCAGATTGTCTTACAATATGGATATAATGAGCATATGTACAGATTATAAATTTAAAGGCCTTATTCTTATTAGCATTGAGCAAAGTATGAATTAAAAATTGAGAATTCAACCTGTCACAGATGCTTTAAAAGGTATTTCCCCAAAGTTGACCGTGAGCAATGTATTTGTATGTTTGTGTATTTTCTTACCCGTGGAATGAGAAATGCAATTTAAAAAATAACTCAGCAGCAAAGCCTTCTTACTTAAAAAAGAAAAGGTTTGTTTATTTCACTCTATTGCTCTGAAAGTTACTTAAGAAAATATAGGCCTGGATTTTACAGTCATATCGCGGCCTGGAAGGGGCAGTAAAATATGGCGAGCTATTCTAAACTCCACTGACTTCAGCAGATCCCACTGCTGATAAATTACACCCATAAAGTTGCTAACACATACACACAGAAAGATTACTTACAAATGAAGATAAAACAATATTTATGAAATTGGAACTGTTTAGTTGATATTTCTGAAGTCAAGCAGTTGTGCTATCTGAAGTGAGGGCTTTGAAGTTGTAAGATTGGCTCTGCAGCTGCGATGGCTTCCATTGTTTACTTGCCATAGGTTGTTTTAACAGGTGAGTTTAGTAGGTGGAATCAGGTTTACAGGGAGGAGAGAAGGTTCTTTACTTCTGCTCTGCAGGTGTGGCATTTTTAGCTGCCTAGTTACTTTACAGCAGACCAGCAGCTGTGCTTAAATGCCTTTCTCTGTCTCTCCCTGGGTTGAAGCTTCTTCAAGATGTTTCTCTGTGGATCTGTAGCTTTGTGCTCTTTTTAAAGCTTTTTGCAGGTAAGCCAAGATGGCCACTGTTATTGTGTGATCTGTACAAGACTGCCAAGTCACTTTCCACATAAGACAAGTGGTAATTCCACTAAAGTTATCTGAAGTCTCCTTAGTCCCTGTAGTGATCAAAAAGATCAAGGATCTTCACACCGTACAGTGGCTTATCAATTAGTGTCTTTGTGTTTGGTGGAAAAGCCGTCAAGTCAATGAGTTTCTGAAAACTCCTTTGGAACACTCATTGAATTTTAAATGTGTATGTCTGAGGATGTCTCCTCTTTGTCAGGCCGAAGGAGTACCAGCCCGGATCCACAAGGAGAAAGCCAAGTGACCCTCAGTCCATTTTGGAAATAGCCTTTAAACTTAGTCCAAGGTTTACAAAAATGTGGCTTTCAAATAGCTTTTCTAAAAATTTATAATATTATAACCATGCATCATAACAAACCTTTAATCACCTACCTCTTACTGCTAAAGGAAAAATGAAAGGCACGTAATCAGAGGCACATACAACAGGTGGTTGAGACCAGTAGGAGAAGCTTATCTGCATAGGTGGGACAAAGCACAACTGTAAATTATTACCTCTTTGTTCCCAGCTCCCAGCTCCCCACTATCATTTTTAGCATATGTATGGCTAAGTGTGCTTTCAGGAGTATAATAGAGAAAAAATGGTCATAATAAGAGAAACATTGATTGCTGGGAGGATGAAATTTGACATCTCTCACTCAGGATTTTAGGTCATAAATAATTGCTATCAAACTTGTATAAAACATTATTATTTATTATTAAATATTATTTTAAATGTATTTCCACATCTCACTCTGGGTTTTAGGTCATAAATAATTGCTATCAAACTTGCATAAAACATTATTATTTATTATTAAATATTATTTTAAATGTATTTCCATCCATTGTTTTATCTTTGCCTTTTAGCCTATTTCGATTCCTTCCCCCCACTCCACCCCCACTAGGGCTATCTGTACCTTTATTATAACATTCCTTAGATAATATCACCAGCTTCAACATCTCTTTGTCCTTTTGTCTGTGACATCTTTTGGTTATCTCCACCTATCACTGGCCCTCTATCCAGCTCTACCTGTCCCACCCCTCCTTAAACCAGTTTATATTTCACCTCTTTTCTATTTTTCCTTAGTTCTGTTGAAGAGTCATACGGACTCGAAACATTAACTGTGTTCCTCTCCGCAGATGCTGTCGGACCTATTGAGTTTTTCCAGGTATTTTTGTTTTTGTTTTGTATACAATGTTGCTTTTCACATCCATATATATTATTCCATCTAGGATAAGAAACTCATTTTTTTTTGTTTCTTCCCCTGGCAAAGGACTACCTTCAGGCCAGTGGCAAAGCCCATTATTAAGCAGTTTAATCTCGTGGCTCAAGCCAGCACTTAGTGTTGAATTACTTAAATCGCACAGCGATTCCCTGGGAATATACATCACATAGAAAGAACTTTCTGAAGATATGTTGCAATTTTAAGTAATAATGGGTAGCTCTCTGCCAGTTCAAAAAGAGGTGATAACTTTGTCTTTTCTGCATTCTTGTCAAATATTGGACTGGTGTCTCAGTATTGAATATATTTTATTAAAAATTTACTGCTGGCTTAATCTCAGGTGGATTTTGACTGATACTGGTGCAGACATTGCATTAATTAGAGTGGAATGTTCATCACATTTTTTCAGATTGGAAGGACAATTTGGGATTTACAGTGGCAGATTTTTCTTTACTGACAAATCTGTAAAATATAAGAAATAATGCACTCATTAAAAATCCCATGCGATACTGCAGCTACACACATAAAAATATTATTTACTTGCACTTGTGCTTCAGAAGTGCTAAGAATATCAAACCTAATGCTATCACTCATTATTAGCTTTGATAAGGCTACCAAATAGGTTATGAAATGAGCATTAATTTACATAGGAATGTACACCATATTTGGAGGGCTTTCTGAAAATTTGCTGTAGCTCCAAGTAAAAATGGATAGCTTTCATCCTTTTCACCAAATCTTGGACTCATGTCTTCACATAGAATATATCTTATTTGTCATTTACCACTGCATTAATGCCAGGTGCTGTGAGTGCTACGTGAAACTTGTTGAGGTCAATAAATAATGTGAAAGCGACCACAGCACTTTTTGTCCAATAACCTCAAGTTGTGATGTTCCACCATCAGACCCTGCAGAGATACCTGTACATAAGGATTCCTCCCAAATGCCGTGCACTGGAAACATTTTTCTTCCATCAGATGTACAATATGAACTATGACAGGAAGCAGTTTATCATAAAATGACAAAAAACAAGTGCGTATTCAATTTAAATGATCAATAAGTCAATTTGAGTTGACCATGTGATAGTAGTGTCTTAGTAGAGTGCCATGCAGGTCAGTGCCCAATATTCCAGCAGCAGTCATGGTACCTTTATTCTTCATTAATCAGTTGAATCATCAGCATTTGAACCACCATGAGAAGCCAATGGGTGGTTAATGAGTGACAAGGGCTATCCGCTGACTACCTGGCTTGTCAGCAGCACGTAAATAATGAGAGCCATGCGGCCATATAAAATGTCATTGAGCAGACCATTTGGGTGCTTAAACAATGCTTCTGCTGCCTGGACCATTCTGGTTGAGCCTTGCAGAACTCTTCAGAGCTTATGATTCATTGTGGTCTGCTGTATCCTGCACAGCCTCGCCATCAAGAGAGCACAGCCCTTGCCATCAGGTATATGGTGGGCAGCTCAGAGAGGAAGAAGGAAAAGGAACAGGAGAAGAAGGAAGAGGAAGACTAGAGGAAGGGAGGAAGCAAATAACATGGCCTTTTTCTGCCTGTGCTGTCCATGATCCACTCATCTAACTGTGGTACCAGCGCAGACAATCCCAATTCCTCTTTCATTAGCCATCCTTCACCTCACCTTCCAATTCTTACTGACCGTCACAGTGTTATTTTAGCACAAAACAACTTTGTCAATCAAACAATTCAACCTTCCAGACAAAAGTCAACTAATCAGCCTTGTGCATTCACTTAGCGCTTGTCTTCCGGGTACCTTTGCCTGTCCCTGTGCTCCTACACAATGCTACCCCAGTGGTTGCTGCATTGTTGTTGGACACTGCTGACTTTAGTGGAGGATACTGCAGGTACCCTAGCAGGATGCCCTAAAACAGCTCTGGCTTGAGAAAGCCCATGCAAAGTGCCACCTCAGCTTGGGTGGCAACAACCTGGGCTGGCTGGCTAGTAACAGCAAGGTCACTGGCAGAATGGTTGTGGTCAGAGGATGAATGCTAGCATCCTTAGGGTCACTACCACTTCTCTGGGTTGGTCCCTGAACAATCTTAGGAACATGTTGGCTGGACTTCTGTGATACCCTTCAAGCCCCTTTGAGCACTGGTATCTCTAGCCATGAGGTCATCATTCTGAGCCTGCATGACAACAAACGGATCTCATGATCTGTAATTATCGTCTAAAATACACATGTTGCCCGTATCTGAGCTGGTGGTTGTGGATGTGAGAGGGAATGATGCTTTGTCATCAGCATTTCTTTCTCTCCCACACATTGCTCCTGCTCCACTGTCTGGTCAGGTGACAGTTCTTGGGTATCTTAAAGGAGAAGTATACAAGGGTAGGGTTGGGGTGACAGGAAGAGGGGAAAGTCAGAGGTGCATCCTTACACCATGTACAGCTTTAAAGAGAATGGGGGATGAAAGAGAAGTGGGAGGTGAGAAGGGGGATTAGGTGTGAAGATACCATTATCGTTTGTGGTTTCAGCCCTGTTGCTGAAACCATGGCTTCAATCATGGCCACTGCAGCGATGGCCAGAATTGTCTTCTCCATCAGGGTAAGGACATGCTGCCCCTGCCAGTTGACTGCTGGTGCCAGTGGTTGTGCACCACCGTGTCCTACATGAGAGAGAGAAGTGTGTCAGGGAAAATGGTGAAATCTGTTTGCATGATGTGGGTGTCTTACTTGAGTCGTTGGCCATGTAAACTGTCAAATGTGGGTGTGAGGTTTGCAGCATTGCTAAGTATGTGAGGATGAGGTGAAGCTATGAATATTAGGTATGAGCTATGATTGTTGGAGATATTTTTTTATTCATTCAAGGTATGTGGGTGTCTTTGGCTAGGCCAGCATTTATTGCCCATCCCTAATTTCCCTTGAGAAGGCGGTGGTGAGCTGCCCTCTTGAACCGCTGCAGTCCATGTGGTGTCGGAACACCCACAGTGCTGTTAGGGACGGGATACCAGGATTTTGACCTAGCTACAGTGAAGGAAGGATGATATATTTCCAGGTCAGGATGGTGAGTGGCTTGGAGAGGAACTTCCAGGTGGTGGTGTTTTCATCTATCTGATGCCCTTGTCCTTCTAGATGGTAGTGGTCATGAAGATGCTACTTTTGGTGAGTTCCTGCAGTGCATCTTGTAGATGGTACACACAGGTGCCACTGTGGTGGTGGTGGAGGGAGTGAATGTCTGTGGAAAGGGTGCCAATCAATCGAACTGCTTTGTCCTGCTTCTTGAATGTTCCGGGAGCTACACCCATCCAGGCAAGTGGACAGTATCCCATCACACTCCTGACTTGTGCCTTGCAGGTATGGATAGGCTTTAGTGATTCAGGAGGTGAGGTACTTGCTGCAGAATTCCCAGCCTCTGAATTGCTCTTGTTGTCACAATATTTGTATGACTGGTCCTGTTCAGTTTCTGGTCAATGGTAACTCCTGGGATGTTGATCATGGGAGAATCAACTATGGTAATGACATTTAATGTCAAGGGAAGATAGTTAGACTCTCTCTTGTTGGAGATGGTCATTCATTTGCCACTCGAGAGCCCAAGCCTGGACGTTGTCTAGGTCTTGCTGCGTTTGGACATGGACTGCATCAGTATCAGAGGAGTCGCGAATGGTGCTGAACATTGTGCAATCATCAATGAACATCTCCACTTCTGAACTTATGGTGGAAGGAAGGTCATTGATGAAGCAGCTGAAGATGGTTGGGCCTAGGACACTACCCTGAGGAACTCCTGCAGTGATGTCCTGGAGCTGAGGTGACTGACCTCCAACAACCACAACCATCTTCCTTTGTGCTAGGCATGACTCCAACCAGTGGAGAGTTTTCCCAGATTCCTAGAGACTCCAGCTAGGGCTCCTTGATGCCGCACTCGGTCAAATGCTGCTTTGATGTCAAGAGCTGTCACTCTCACCTCACCTCTTGAATTTAGCTCTTCTGTCCATGTTTAAACCAAGGCTGTAATGTGGTCAGGAGCTGAGTGATCCTAGTGGAACCCAAACTGGGCATCAGTGAGCAGGTTATTGTTAAGCATTGCCCTAGTTAGCACTGTTGATTACCCATTCCATCATTTCACTGATGATCGAGAGTAGACTGATAGGGCAGTAGTTGGCCGGGTTGGATTTGTCCTTCGTTTTGTGTACTGGACCTGGCAGTTCTCCTCCAAGTCACTCACTATCCTGACTTGGAAATATGTCACCGTTCCTTCACTGTTGTTGGGTCAACATCCTTGAACTCCCTTCCTAACAGCACTGTGGGTGTACCTACACCACATGGACTGCAACGGTTCAAGAAGGCAGCTGACCAACACCATCTCAAGGGCAATTAGGGATGGGCAATAAATGCTGGCCCTGCCAGTGATGCCCACATCCCATGAGCGAAGAAAAAAAAGGTCATAACCCGGGCAATTTTCCACATAGCTGGGTGGATGCCAGCATTGTAGCTGTACTGGGACAGCTTGGCTAGGAATGTGGCAAGTTCTGGAGCATAAGCCTTCCGTACTATTGCTGGAGTATTGTCAGGGCCCGTAGCCTTTGCAGTGTCCAGTGCCTTCAGCCATTTCTTGATATCACATGGAATGAATTGAATTGGCTGAAGATGGCATGTGTGATGCTGAGGACCTCCGGAGGAGGCTGAGATTTCATCCACTCTGAACGTTGGGCTGAGCATTGTTGTAAATGCTTCAGCCTTTTCTTTTGTGCTGACATGCTGGGCTCCCCCATCATTGAGGATGGAGTTATTTATGGAGCATCCTTCTCCAGTGATTTGTTTAATTGTCCACCACAATTCATGACTGGATGCAGTAGGACTGCAGAGCTTAGATCTGATCCATTGGTTATGGAATCGCTTAGCTCTGTCTATCACTTGCTGCTTATACTGTTTGGCATGCAAGTAGTTCTGTGTTGTAGCTTCACCAGGTTGACATCTCATTTTTTGGTATGCCTGGTGCTGCTCCTGGTATGCCCTCCTGCACTCTTCATTGAGTGGTTGTTGATATGTGAGTGGTGGATGTGTGACACATTGATCAATGCATGAGGCTAGTGGCATAGTTGGTGGGATATTGCCCTTTGAAACTACATTAACTGATGACCAATTGTGTGAGGTCATTCTCATGGCACTGCATCTGGGTCCTCAGGGCTAGACTGCTGGCATCGACTGCAATGATTATCTGCCTACCAAGCCACAGCCTACACAGTGTCTGTCTAGAAGGTCTCTAGCCACTTGCAGATAGAGAAGCTCTCATCTCCTGTCCATCTTCTGCTCCAAGGCCTTCACTACAGAATCAAAAATCTTGGAGCCTGCTCTCTCCCATGTTCTACCATTCTTGTGTCTTCCCCAGGTCAAACTTACTTTTAGAATGACTTCAAGTGTCTGCTCCAGTCAAAATAAACTTCCCCTTTAAGCAGTTCAGGCTGGCTTGGACTCATGTTAGCCTCTCATGATTTTACATCCCTTGTTCAGGTGTACAGCCAATCAAAAACATGTTTAATACTGGCTGCACAATTCCACCATGATGGAAGAAAGAGTTCAGACCAGTTCAAGATTGAACTGACCTGAACTTGGAGGAACCGGTTTTATTCTGGTCTCGGCTAGATTTTAATGGAGGCGACCAATTAACTGGTAATTCTGCTGGACTCATCAGAAATCCAGTAAAGACTCCCAGTTGCTGAATTGGTACCAGTACTTTTCAGCTGACTTCAGCTGGAACCATGGCACCTGCTGTCAATTTTACAAAAGGTCAGAGAGGGACTCAGTGCCAGTACTAGGACATATAAACCCTTGGTCAGTGGTTTATGGGATCTGAGAGGTTCAGGAGTGAACTAGACCTCCCCCCCTTAGCTTGTCAGCGGATGGGTTGCCACAGAACCCCCTCCCTCAGCCTGACAGTGGGTGGGTTATCACAGACCTATACCCCTCAGCCTGACTGGGCCAGAGTTGCAGACTATCACTGAAAGTATACAAGCATGACTGGGATTTGGTTAGGGCTTCATGCCTTGATATCTCTCTGTGCGGGGTTAGTATTTTGGAGTTCATGCTCTGATGCCTCTTTCACTTTGGGGTTGATGTTTTTGGTGTTCATGCTCATGCTCTGATGTCTCCCTTTGTTCATTGCAGCAACTCACCCAGCTTCCCCCCTCCCCATCCCTGCTTGTAGCAAGTTACACACCTACTGCCTACAGTAATCGCCACCCCGACTTCCCCCACTTGCAGCAACTCCCCCCTCTGCTTGCAGCAATCCCCCCAGCTTGCAGCAATTCCCTGGCAGCTTGTGGTTTTTGTAATGCTGCATCAAAGCATCATGATCCCTGCTCCCATATTCGGGCCTTATTGAATTTCATGACCACTGATTTAAATGTATGGGTTCCAGTGCAATTCACTGTATTTGTTGCTTCTACAGTTACAGTTACAGATTAGTAACTGCTTTGAAAAACATCTCCATTTTGCCTGCAAGAATTTTCCTGACCTTCTACCTCATGATTTCAAATACCTTCCCATCCCCACTATGGCCTTTCATATTTGGATTTTCCACTGAAGAAGCCAAGCTGAAGATTAACATCATGAATATTGGCTTGTTTTCTTCTCAGGTGTTGCCTGCTGATCTGAATGTTGATTTTAGTATCTTCAGGCCTTAGTTGTCTCTGCAATTTTACCTTCTATTTTGTTTCTTCACTGACTGAGATGAAGTTTGTAAATTTTCCAGCAGATTTCATCATTCCAGATTTTTAAGACAATCCATTCACAGGTAGTTAAACCACTCTCTGTTGCCTTTTAACAGCTATGACTTGGTTTTCTCATCTTGCTTCCTCCACCTGTCTTTGCTTTGGTCATTTCAATAAAGTCCTGCCCCTGCCTTCCTTTCCTCAGTTTCAACAAGGACCTACAAATTCAAAGAAAAAAAAAAAACAAAAAAACTGCGGATGCTGGAAATCCAAAACAAAAACAGAATTACCTGGAAAAACTCAGCAGGTCTGGCAGCATCGGCGGAGAAGAAAAGAAACTTAATTACGGCTTTTTCCTTTGTTAATGTAAATAAGTAATTAATAAAGTAACACACATCAGATGATGTAATTCAGGGTAGGTCTTCGGACCACTAACTTTGTGACCGGCTTCCTGGTTTCATCGCTACCTAAGTGGCAAACATCCACGCTTGCCAAATTTTAAATTCGGGCTGAAAATCAAGACCAAGTGACCTCGAGCTCCGTTTCCACCCGATCTGCGGCCCTTGGCGGTGACTTTTTCGCCGCCCCTGGCTGTGGTTTCCTGGAGTTAAGACACAACGTGGACGAGCCACGTAAAAACTCGGATTGGACGCTACTCTTTTCTTCTCCGCCGATGCTGCCAGACCTGCTGAGTTTTTCCAGGTAATTCTGTTTTTGACCTACAAATTCAATCACACTTCACCTGTTTTTCAGCTACCAAACAGATATGCAGGAAGACCTTGCTCATTTTCAGCTGGAAGCACACTGCCTTCCATATTGGATCCAGGCTTTACCGCAGATGTCTAGAGTACACACGAGAATTAGTTAAAGCAATTAATAACTAATTCGAATATGTTTCTTGGAAGGCAATTTTCCGATTTTGGTATGCCTCAGCGCTCATTCGCTACCTTCTTAACCTACCCAGCAACACATAGTGCTAACGGACAGAAATGGCTCTTTTTCCTCTTTAAAGGTATCAGATTAGTCATGTGAGCTGTTTAAATAATGTGCTTATCTTGACTGAATAGCTGGTATGCAGTGTGTAAAATGTAAGGTGTGGGGGAGTGAAGGTTGCAATAGTGGCGAATGGGAGCTAAAGGAGGTGTAGTGAAGTGTGATGCAGTCGATGTAGGAGTGTTAAGGGAAGTGGGGGAGGGTGGTAGTATTATTGTAAGTAGTGAGGTAGGAGGTGGTGGAAGTGTCAGCAAAGAGCAAGAGAACATTAATCTTATCTTGACATCTCTGATGAGGTCCTTAGACTTCTTTCAATATTGCAGCCGATCTACTTGGAGTTAAGCTTTAGTCATTAACATTCACATCAATATCTGCCCATCAGCAAAAGAGTTGTTGCCTGGAGGGCCTGGGGAAGAAGCCCGCTTCCTGTCCACTGTCCTCCCTTTCCAGTGCTTGCTGCAACCATTTCTGTTTTGAGAGACTTTTCCCTGATGTTTGCAGTAAGCGTGCACTTTACCTCTAAGAGCTCTGGCTGTCTTTATGCGGCATCCAGGGTGTCTGATAGCTAACCCTCCAAACAGGTGTGCAGCCAATGAATCATATAGGAAACATTGGTTGCATGTCTGACCTATGATAATTAGAATATAGTACAAATATTACATCCCCATTTTAACTCTGTGAGTTAACATCTCGCCCTACATGCCTTGCCCTTTGCATGTCCATTTTTTTGGCTGCGATTGAATTTCTATTTCAACTGTCTCCACTTGAAAGATTAACTCATGTTTTGGAAGGCTAATGGGTCCACCATTTTCTGATTTTATTTCAGGCTTTTCAGCATTCAAAGTTTTTATTCTCTCTGATGTTTTTGCTTTGCTTTATGTTCTAAACAAACATACTGTTTAATATTTTGATAGCTGGTTTAGTTGCTTCTAGATATATTCACTGGGATGATGCTGTGAGACAAATATTCCAAATGGTGATGATGTAATTGTAGTCAACATCTAGTACATTTGCCACCAATTGTGTGAAATTGGGAATAGCCAGACAGTGTGACAAATATGCGGCCGACATGTGTCAACTGCAATTTTCCATTTAGTGTTCTCATTATAACCACAGAACATTCATTTGAAACAATGATTGTCACATCAATATGCACCCAATCCCTTTTTTCGATAACCTCATTAGTTAAACTCCTTCCAACTAGAAATAAAATTAAACTTTTAAAAAATAAAATTTTCATTTAAGCACTGAATCCTTTTTTCAGGGTTTGGAAAAAGGTAAGATTTCTTTTCTACCTGCCAGAACGTTGTGGAAATTTAACAATTAGATTTAGGCATAAATTTCTATAACTTGATTTTTTAAAATTACATGTCATGTAACACCTTCAAAAGCATGATAACTGGAATAGCCAATAAACACCTTGCAAGTGTTACAATCCCTGTAAAGACCAATAATTTTTAAAAAGAAGTATATTAATTCCCCTGTGACCAATGCAAGGAATCACAAAACAAGAGTTCACATTTTAAGATTTTTAAGATAACAAACAGACTAAAATCAAATTTGAATAAATATTACTTAGTATGCAGCTAATACTCCAACTACAGAAAGGTATTCCCGAGTAACTTCTCAGCACAACCAATAACCCCATGTCACATTTACATGTTACTGCATATTATCAACAGAAACGTAGCCTTGTAAACAGGCTCCCTGCCCCACCCAGGGTGAATCTTCCAGTGTCCTTTTAAACAAAATCCCCTTCACTTACTGTTCTGAGCATACTGGAATGGACTTCCAGCAGCAAGGTTCCTGGTGACTCCTTGGTCTTCAACTCTCCACAACAAGCTTTGTTCCTTTGAACAGGGGTTCTTTCCTCACCTGCATTCCACTTGGTGAAGAGTCAAAACCAGTCCTTTTCTTCTACACATAACGATAAAGACAAAATATTGTTGGAGACCTGAAACAAAAACAAAAAGTGCTGGAAAAACACAGCAGGCCTGACAGCATCTGTGGAGAGAAAGATGGAGTTAACGTTTCGTGTCCATATGACTCTTCTTCAGACTCTTCTTCCTTTTCTTCTGCCTGGCATAGCAAGACTTGCTTTTAGTCTTCTCTCCAAATTCCTTGGTCTAACTGCCTTTGAGGGCTGTAAATCTGTAAGCAGCAAGAACACCTGCATTCTCTTTTGTGTCCAGGTGTTAAAATTGGCACTTTACTTTGAATGAATTTTAGCCGAGACCCCAGGCCCCATGGCCACATACCCCTCTCTAAACTATTCCATTTTACCTTGAATTAAAGGAGACAATTCAAAACATAACCATCTTATAAAGTCCAGCAGTGTTGACACATGCAACATTTCTCCTAAGCTGTGTGGCTGCATGGCCGTGCAGAAACCTGGATATTTCAAAGCAGGCCGAGCACAAATCAACCCCTTTAAGTTATCATACATGTGAAAACATTTTAAGTCCCCAAATGCTTAAGTAAATAGATATCACACAATATAAACATAAATTAGATGTGATATTACTTGCAAGTTATTAGCAGTTCTTCTATTGCTGCAGTATACTCCTTCAGGATGGCATTGATTGGGACCTGAGTATTGAAGGGTACATGACTTTTAGGAAGGGCAGGAAACCAGGAAATGGTGGAGAGGTGGCTCTGCTAATTAATGTTCATATTAGCTCATTAGAGAGGGATGACCTAAATTCAGGAAACCAGGAAAAAGGAGCGATGTGGGTTGAGATGAGAAATGATAAAGGCAAGAAGTCACTTGTGGGAGTGGTGTACAGGCCCCCTAATTGTAACTACAGGGTAGGGCAAAGTATAAAAGAAAAGATAAAGGGAGCTTGTCAGAAGGTGCAGCAATAATCATGGGGATTTTAATCTACATATAGATTGGATAAATCAGATGAGCAAAGGTAGCCTAGAGGAGGAGTTCATAGAATGTATTCGGAATAGTTTCTTAGAATAACTGGTTCTGGAGCCAACCAGAGAGCAGGGTATACTAGTACTGGTATTGGGCAACAGGATAGGATTAATTGATAACCTCACAGTGAAGGCACCCCTGGGTAACAACAATCATAAAATGATCGAATTTTACATTTGGTTTGAGAGGGAGAAGAGTGAGCCCAAGACGAGCATTTTAAACTTAAATAAAGGCAATTATGTGGAATGAAAGCAGAGCTAACTAAAGTGAACTGGCAAATGAAATTGAGAGATAGGTCAATAGCAATGCAGTGGAAGCATTTAAAGGGATATTTAAGAATACACAGAATAGTTACATTCCAATGAGAAAGAAAAGTTTCAAAGGGAGGACCCACCATCCATGGTTAACTAAAGAAGTTAAGGACAGTGGGTGGAATTGTCCCAGATTTGTACTAAAGTGCGGTAGCAGATGGGAAAGAAGGTATTTTACCTGCCAGCCACAATGGCGGTTTCTCATGCCGTATCGTCCCAAACCCACCGCATTAATTAAGCATTCCTGGGAAATATGCCCTTTCCATGGCAGGTAGGTTCTCATTCGCCCACCACGCCATCACTTCACCGCTACATCGCATCAGGTGCAATATCTAAAATGCAGCTGTGCGCAGACCACTCAGTGCTTCCAGCCCAGGACCACTGTAAAGAAGACATGGCCCCAAAAGGCAGAAAGGCTGCAGCCCCAGGTTCAATGACATGTCCCTTGAGCACCTTGTGGAAACAGTAGAGCCCTGGCGATGGCGTAGTGGTGTTGTCACTGGACCAGTAATCCAGAAACTCTGGTTATATTTGCGCTACGTTTCTTGGGACCTGGGTTCGAATCCCGCCTCAGCAGATAGTAGAATTTGAATTCAACAAAAATATGGAATTAAAAGCCTAATGATGACCACTGTTGATTGTTGTGAAAACCCATTTGGTTCACTAGTGTCCTCTAAGGAAAGAAATCCTCCAGACCCACAGAAATGTGATTCTCAAATGCCATAGCAAGCCACTCAGTTGTAACAAACTGCTACACAGTCACAAAAAAGGAAAGAAACAGGACGGACCACCCAGCATTGGCCTAGGCACCGGAAATGACAACGGCAATCTCAGCCCTGTCGACCCTGCAAAGTCCTCCTTACCAACATCTGGGGGATAGTGACAAAATTTTCTCACAGGCTAGTCAAGCAACAGCCTGACATAGTCATCCTCACAGAGTCATACCTTATAGATAATGCTTCCATCACCATCACCACCATCCCAGCAGAGGTGGTGGCACAGTGATATACAGTCGGGAGGGAGTTGCCCTAGAAGTCCTCGGCATCGACTCTGGACCCCAAGAAGTCTCATGGTATCAGGTCAAACATGGGCAAGGAAACCTCCTGCTGATTACCACGTACTGCCCTCCCTCAGCTGTTAAAACAGTGCTCCCCCATGTTGAAAACCACTTGGAGGAAGCACTGAGAATGACAAGGGCACAGAATGTGCTCTGGGTGGGGGACTTCAATGTCCATCACCGAGCGTGGCTCAATAGCACTACCAAATGACATAGCTGCTAGACTGGGTCCACGGCAGGTGGTGAGGGAACCAACAAGGGAGAAAAACACACGATCTCATCCTCACCAACCTGCCTGCAGCAGATGCATCTGTCCATGACAGTATCAGTAGGAGTGCACAGTTGCTGTGGATACAAAGTCCTGCCTTCACATTGAGGATATCCTCCAATGTGTTGTGTGGTACTATCACCATGCCAAATGGATTGGATTTCAAACAGATCAAGCAATTCAAGACTGGGCATCCATGAGGCGCTGTGGGCCATCAGCAGCAGCAGAACTGTACTCGAGTGCAATCTGTAACCTCATGGCCAGCATATCCCCAACTCTACCATTACCAGCAAGCCAAGGGATCAACCCTGGTTCAATGGGGAGTGCAGGTGGGCATGCAAAGATCCAAGAGAACACCAGGCATGCCAAAAAATGAAGTGTTTACCTGGTGAAGTTATGACACAGGGCCACTTGCGTGCCAAACTGCAAGTGATAGACAGGGCCAAGCGATCCCACAACCAAAGGGTCAGACCTAAGCTCTGCAGTCCTGCCACATCCCATTGTGAATGGTGGTGGACAATTAAACAACTCACTGGAGGAGGAGGTGCCACAAAAGTCCCCATCCTCAATGATGGAGGAGCCCAGCACATCAGTACAAAAGATAAAGCTGAAGCATTTGCAACAATCTTCAGCCAGAAGTGCTGAGTGGATGAGCCATCACAGCCTCCTATGGAGGTCCTCAGCATCACAGATGCCAGTCTTCAGCCAATTCGATTCACTCCAAGTGATATCAAGAAACAGCTGAAGGCACTGGATGGTGTAAAGGCTATGGGCCTTGACAATATTCTGGCAGCAGTACTGAAGGCTTGTGCTCCAGAACTTGTCGTGCCTCTAACCAAGCTGTTCCAGTACAGCTACAACACTAGCATCTACCCGGCTATGTGGAAATGGACCAATTATGTCCTGTACACAAAATGCAGGACAAATCCAACCCGGCCAATTACCGCCCCATCAGTCTACTCTCGATCATCAGTAAAGTAAGGGAAGGGGTTATCAACGGTACTATCAAGTGGCACTTGCTTAGCAATAAACTGCTCACTGACGCCCAGTTTGGGTTCCGCAGGGCCACTCAGCTCCAGACATCATTACAGCCTTGGTCCAAATATGGAAAAAAGAGCTGAACTCCCGAGGTGAGGTGAAAGTGACTGCCCTTGACATCAAGGCCGCATTTGACCATATATAGCATCAAGGAGCCCTAGCAAAACTGGAGTCAAGGGAATCGGGGGAAAACTCTACACTGTTAGAGTCACACCTAGCACAAAGAGAATGGTTGTGGTTGTTGGAGGTCAATCATCTCAGCTCCAGGACATCACTGCAGGAGTTCCTCAGCATTGTGTTCTGGGCCCAACCAACTTCAGCTTCTTCATCAATGAACTTCCTTCCATCACAAGGTCAGAAGTGGTGCTGTGCAATCAACAGCACACAATGTTCAGCACCATTCACGATGACTCAGATACTGAAGCAGTCCATATCCAAATGCAGCAAGACCTGGACAATATCCAGCCTTGTGCTGACAAGTGGCAAGTAACATTCACACCACACAAGTGTCAGGCAATGACCATCCCCAACAAGAGAGAATCCAACCATTGCCCCTGATGTTCAATGCCTTACCATCACCGAATCCCCCACTATCAACATCCTAGGGGTTGCCTTTAGCCAGAAACTGAAGTGGACTAGCCATATAAATACTGTGGCTCCAACAGTCGGTCAGAGGCTAGGAATCATGCAATGAATAGTTCACTTCCTGACTCCCCAAAGCCTGTCCACCATCTACAAGGCACATGTCAGGAGTGTGACTGGAATACTCTCCACTTGCCTCAATGAATGCAGCTCCCATAACACTCAAGAAGTTTGACACTGTCCACATCCACAAGCATTCAATCCCTCCACCGCCGATGCACAGTAGCAGCAGTGTGTACCATCTACAAGATGCACTGCAGGAATTTACCAAGGCTCCTTCGACAGCACCTTCCAAACCCACGACCACTACCAACTAGAAGGACAAGGGCAGCAGATAGATGGGAACACCACCACCTGGAAGTTTCTCTCCAAGTCATTCACTATCCTGACTTGGAAGTATATAGCCATTCCTTCACTGTCGCTGGGTCAAAATCCTGGAACTCCCTCCCTAACAGCACTGTGGGTGTACCTACACCACATGGACTGCAGCAGTTCAAGAAGGCAGGTCACCACCACCTTCTCAAGGGCAACTAGGGACGGGCAATAAATGCTGGTCCAGCCAGCAAAGCCCATATCCTGTGAATGAATAAAAAAAAAAATCACTGCATGTTATCATCATGCTCCATAAATCTTGCAACTATAGGAGATACAAGTAAAATCCCAGAAATAGCTGTAAATCAGGAATTGGAACGTAGGGAGGAGCTCTGGAAAATTACAATAACAGGAAGTGGTACTTAATAAATTGTTGGGGCCCCAGGCTGACAAATCTGCGGATCGTAATGGATTTCATTCTAGGGTCTTAAAAGAAGTGGCTAGTGGGCCAGTAAGATAGTTGATGCATTGGTTTTAATTTTCCAAAATTCAATAGATTCGGGGAAGGTTCTATTAGATTGGAAAAATAGCAAATGTAACTCTTTTATTCAAAAGTGAGGCAGACAGAAAGCAGGATACTACAGGCCAATTAGCTTAACATATGTCATAGGGAAAATGTAAGAAGCTATTGTTAAAGATGTTATAACAGTGCATTGGAAAAAATCAAGGCAATCAGGCAGAGTCAGCATGGTTTTGTGAAAGGGAAATCATGTTCAAATAATTTACTGGAGTTCTTTGAAGGAATCACATGTGCTGTGGATAAAAGGGATGTACTGTACTTGGATTTCCAGAAGGCATTTGGTAAGGTGCCACATTAAAGGTTATTGCTGAAAATAAAAGCTCACGATGTAGTGGGTAACGTACTGGCATGGATAAAAGATTGGCTAGCTAACAAGAAACTGAGGTTAGCCTTAAATGGGTATTTTTCTGGCTGGCAGGATGTAATGCGAAGTATGCCATAGGGATCAGTGCTGGAGCTTCAATTTTTGCAATGACTTGGAAGAAGGGACAGAAGGTATGGTTGCTAAATTTGTAGATGATACAAAGATAGGTGAGAAAGTAAGTTGTGCAGAAGACATAAGGAGGCTGCCAGGGGACAGAGATTAAGCAAGTGGGCAAAGACCTGACAAATGGAGTATAATGTGGGATAATGTGAAATTGTCAATTTTGGCAGGAATAATAAAAAATAAGCTTATTATCAAAATGGTGAGAGATTACAGAGCTCTGAGATTCAGAGGGATCTGGGTGTCCTAATGGATGAATCACAAAAGGCTAATATGCAGGCACAGCAGGTTTTTAAAAAAGCTAATAGAATGTTGTGAGGGGATTTGAGCAAAGGAGTAGGTAGGTTATGCTTCAGTTGTACAGGCCACTGGTGAGACCACATCTGGGATACTATGTACAGTATTGGTCACCTTATTTAAGGAAGGATGCAAATGTTTTAGAAGCAGTTGAGAGAAGGTTCACTAATACAGGAATGGGAAGGTTGTCTTATGAGGAAAGATTGGACAGGCTAGGCTTGTATCTGCTGGCATTTAGAAGAGTAAGAGACTACTTGTTTGGAACATATAAAACCTGAGGAGTCTTGACAGGGTGGATGTGGAGAGGATGTTTCCTCTTGTGCAAGAACCTAGAACTAGGGGTCATTGTTTAAAAATAAGGGGTCGCCCATTTAAGATGGAGATGAGAAGAAATTTTTTCTCTCAGAGGGTAGTGAGTCTTTGGAACTACCTTCCTCAAAAGGCAGTGGAAGCAGAGCCTTTGAATATTTTTAAGGCAGGAGTAGATAGATTCTTAATAAACAAGGGGATAAAAGGTTATCAGAGGTAGGCAGGAGGTTACAGTCAGATCAGCCACGATATTACTGAACGGCAAAACAGGCTCAAAGGGCCGAGTGGCCTACTCCTGCGCCTAACTCATGTTCGCATGCATGTTTGCACGTTCCACTTGCATCAGTCATGATCCTGCCTTTCAGTAATGGATTCATATGCAACAAGGAGAGGACTCGGCAAGAAAAACATTGCCACTGCCACAGTCATAAATCTTAAATGCAGTGTCTGTCTCTGCGGTACAGATGAGGATGTTACTATTATTGGGTGAGGCATTGAGTGGAAACATTGTTACACATGGAATCATTTATTTGTAGTGGCCATCTAAGGAGGAAGCAGAATGCATGTGAATGAACAGAAATGAGAGACACAGGGTGAGAAAATGAAAGTGTGGAATGACATTGAGGGAGTAGAAATTAGGTTGAGAATGAAAGTGACAGGAATGAAAGTGAGAGCAGAAAGTGAGGAAGTGAGGACAGAATGAAAGGAATGGGTTCAAGAGAAAGTCATCGATGTGTGCAGTCCAAATTTTAAGAGGTAATTAAGCATATCAGATCACATTGGTGTGTTGGCTTTTTAGGCTTTTTGCATTGTATTGGAAATGTCAGTGAGTATGCGAGTATGTTCAATGTGAAATGTGTGGTATACAGTTTAATTTTCCGGTTCTAAAAAGTAAATCCTTTGCTCTTTGCATAACACCTTGCAATCTTTTACGTCAGCCTGAGAGGGCAAGAGAGAATTGGGTTTATGTCCGCTTGAAAGATAGACACTACCATACTCCTTTTACTGTGAGGCATCAGCTGAGATTTTATGTTCAGTTAGTCCTGGACTAGAGCTTGAACCAGTAACTTTCTGTCTCAGGGGCAAGGATGCTACTGCTGAGGCATGGCCGAAACCTAGATATTTAGCCAAGATCAAAATATATGAATGGAACCAAGTGAAAACAGTGCTATTGAGCTATTCAATAGAGAAGGCTGATGGAAAATGATGGTGTATTTAACCATTTCAAAGGCTTCAAAGATGCCAAGGAGAATGTGAATGGATAATAGACCAAACTCATTGTACTTAAGGTTACAATTTCTAATTGTGCTAATGGGTGTTTGGCAACTGTGGGAGAGATGAAAACCTGATTTGAAGAATTGAAACAGATTTGTGGGAGAGATGGGAATGGGTGCAATAGGCAACAACACATTTAAAAACTTTAGATAAGAAATTGGAAATGCTGGCCTGGTGTGGCAAAATGTTTGAGGGTGGAGATTTTGAGGAGAAAGGGGTTGAAGATAGATTTTGAAAGGAAGGGGATCAGTGCTTCAAGAGAAAGAATCATTTATACCATTGGCTAAAATGGGCCCTCAGAAAGGAAGGTAATTAGGAGCCTAATAGAATTAAAATTGAGGGAGCAGAAGTTGTAAAGCTTTATAGACAAGTGAACTTGGAGAGGGGCATGGACGAGATGGGGGAGAAATCAGAGAGAAGTGGGATTCAGGGTGAGGGTAAAGGGGAACTTATGGAAAGGTTTAATTAAATAACCAAGGGGAAAGGGACAAAGCAAAAGAAGCAGCTGAACATATGCTCTTCATGGATAGCTAAGTCAGCTGAGCACCAGAAATGCTCAATTATGCATCCCTTCTATGTGATGGAATAAATATGAGGGCTGTATCAGGGGAATTACAGAGTTGGGACTAGGTTTGCGAATTGTGGTTAAACATATTCCTGGAGATTTCATCACAAGACTTGCCCCCACCCTCCAGCCATTAGTTGACTAACACATCCATCCTTGTGAGGCAATGCCCTCCTATGCCAATTAGAAAGCAAAAAGATTCATTATCCAGTTGGACGATGCTTGCCTGTCAACCAAGTGGCTTTTGTTTCCCAATTTTCAATATTTTTATATCTAGTAAAGGGAATTGTTAAAATAATTTTTTTAAACTATCTTTTTCACTGTCCCTATGCTTTTTCACCAGGATTGCATACAGCAGCATTCTGGAGATTGATCTTCAATTCCTGGAGACTCCAGACCAATCCTGGAGGGTTGGCAACCCTTTTCCTGGACATGAAAGTAATGAAGCTGAAGGTAAGAGAGAGATTGAACAGATTTAGAGTAGCAAAAGGACCACAGGGGATGGAAGATCAAAGACTAGGAAATTGGGAATTTAAGAGTTTGGATGTCGTGACCTAGGGAAAAAAAGGTTATCGGGGCAGATGCAGTAAGAAGTAGCACTGAAGAAAGATAGAAAGATAAGAATGATGAGGTGGTGATAAGAAGTGAACAAAGATAGCTTTGTTGGTGATTGAGACCAATGTACTCTTTTAACTTCCTTGGAGTAAGTGGGTAATTCATTAGAGCATGTGGTCCTTTTCCTTCTGATGGCCGCACATGCTCTGTAAATTAGGGGTTGACATGTGCAGGGACTTTCAGGTTGCCACGCAACTAACACTGAGCATTGATTGAGGACTCAGGAGCAGAAAGGCCAGTAGAGGTAGTAAGATTGAAGGGGGTCCCTGTGAGAACAGAGAGTGGTGATTAGAGGGTACAGGAGGATGGTGAATTTGGAAGAGCTGAGGGGAACTGAAATGGAAATTTAAGTGACCAAGAATGAGAAGTTACTCAATGCAAAGGCTAAGGAAAGAAAGAAGTGAGGATATTCAGTGGTAACCTTGAGCTCTGGGTGATGAGGATTTTTACACAAGATGTGGTCAGTTTGCCAGTGAAATTCTGAAACCAGCAAAAACGCTTGCTGTGTCCACAAGGAATAGAAGGAGTGCTAGGTTAAGTATCCTAGATCTGAAATAAAGCCAAGTACCAAAGGACAACAACATAAAAACTTAACTATCAACAGTGAAACACGACAAAATGGAAGTAGACACTGGTGCTTCTACCACTGTATTAGGACAATACACTTTCAGATATTTAGATAAAGGTGATCAACAATTAAATTTGGAACAAATCTCTGCCAAGTTGAAAATGTACACAGGTGAAGAGATTCTGGCGCCTCCAGAGTACCTGCTTATTATAGAAACCAAAAAGCACAACTACCGGTGATGTTATTAGAAGGTAGAGAACGAAGTCTGTTAGGTCGAAGTTGGTTGAAGGAAATTAACCCTGATTGGTCAATGAGGTTTCCAAAGGAATCAGGAAGAGTTCCTGAGTTGGAAAAGGAACAAGGCAAGGTACTTCAAAAAGAGCCTGGAGAGTCCAATGACTGCAACTGGATGAAAAAGAAATGTGTAGCCATTTAGCAACCTAAAGAAATGAAGACTGTCTTAAACATCGACAAGGAAGAAGAGCAGAAGAAACTCAAGGTGACTCAGCTGAATTACAGAATTCAAGATGAAGTGAGAGCTTTGCAGAGAAAAGAAAAACTTGTTGAAAGACCTTCGCACATTACAAGGATCCCTCAGGCCAAAGGTTGTACCTCTGGAACATTATGAAGAGAAACAGGAAGAATTTAACATCGCTCTGAACAAACTGAAGAACCAGTTGGCAGAGAAGAGGCAGCAATGTTCAAGGTTCAGGAGGAAGTCAACAGATAGAAGGAGACAAAAGAGCTGAAGAATCAGCTTAATGAAGTTAAAGAGGCCTTGAAAGGAAAAGTCGTAGAATTTTCAAGATGTGAGTAGATAATGAAGTCATGGGTAACTCAACTATCAAACTAAGACAAGCTGAGGTTTTACCTGAGAGAAGTCTGGCCAAAAGTGAAGTAAAAAAAAAAGGCCGAGATTAAATTCTGTGGTAGAAAGAAGAAGACATGTAGGAACAGGGTGTAAAATTGCTGATGAGGTGCCATCTTCCAACAAGACTAAGCCTAATACTTCCAAATTTGGAGGGGAAGGTGGAGAAAATTCAAGGGAACCAAAAAATGACTCATGATTTGCATAGTTGTGAACGACAATTTACTGTTGGAGAAGCAGTGTATGTAAGGAATTTTGGTGACGGACCGAAGCGGTTACCTGGTAAAGTAAGCTGTGTGATCAGACCATTGTTGCGCCACATGGAAGTGGAGGACCGGATCACCCATAAGCACGTGGATCATTTAAGAAAAGGGGAGATACCCCAACAAAATGATGTTCTACCTGTAAACATTGCTGAACCTGTGGTTCAGTTGCTCAACCAAGGAATGACATGCCTGATATCTCTGTCGGAGTGAAAGGCTCTGAACTCCATGTGGTTAATGAGGTACCTGATGTTAATGAGGCTCCAGAGAATGTGTTTCCTGCAAAAGATTCTGAAGTCATGGAGCTACGAATATTCACGGATCAGGAAACCACCTGAAACTTGTAATTTGTGATCAGTGTAAACATTGTAATGTCATGAGATAAATACCCTTGTGCAGAAAAGTTAACGTGGGAGGAATGTAGTAATTATAGTTTTGATAAATGTAGGACAGTGCTTGAAGAATAATCCTGTGTTGTAAGATCATATGACCTGTGTAAACCAATCAGTTAGCAGCACAGAGAACCTCTAGGAGGAAGTTCTTCTTTAGTTATGGAGCTAGATGCACATATAGTTGCTGCTGCTGTTGTCTTGTAAATAAAGTTCCACCAAGAAAAATTGCCTGGAAAATCAACTCTGTAACACAGCCAGTTAGGAGCCATCCCCAGGAATAGTTCCCCTTGTTGGCTCCTGATGACTGAGGTCTCAGGACCCCCCATTTGATCCTGACTTCAGGTCTCGAAGCCTATGGAAAAATCCTGCCCTATGTGTCAGTAACGGCCTGTTTGTAATAAAAGCAAAATACTACGGATACTGAAAATCTAGAACAAAAATAAAAATACCTGGAAAAACTCAGCAGGTCTGGCAGCATCTGTGGAGAGGAACACAGTTAACGTTTCAAGTCTGAATGACTCTTCATCAGAAATAAAGAAAAATAGAAAGGTGAAATATAAACTGGTTTGGTGGGGGGGGTGGTGGGGGGGGGGGGTGGGGGGGGGGGTGCGGGGGCGGTGGGATAGGTAGAGCTGGATAGAGGGCCAGTGATAGGTGGAGATTGCCAAAAGATGTCATAGACAAAAGGACAAAGAGGTGTTGACGGTGGTGATATTAGCTAAGAAATGTGCTGATGGGGACATTAAGGGTGGAAAGCAGGACGAGCAAGGGACAGATAGCCCTAGTAGGGGTGGGGTGGGAGGAATCAAAATAGGCTAAAAGGTAGAGATAAAACAATGGATGGAAATACATTTAAAAATAATGGAAGTATGTGGGAAAAGAAAAACATATATATAAATTATTAGAAAAAGGGGGGATAGGAAAGGGGAGGGAGGAGAGAGATCATGATCTAAAGTTGTTAAACTCAATATTCAATCCGGAAGGCTGGGTACTTTACAGCCTTCCGGGTTGAATATTGAGTTCAACAACTTTAGATCATGAACTCTCTCCTCCTTCCCCACCCCTTTTCCAACCCCCCCCCCCTTTTCCAATAATTTATAACATTTTTTTCTTTTCCCACATATTTCCATTATTTTTAAATGTGTTCCAATCCATTGTTTTATCTCTACCCTTTAGCCTATTTCGATTCCCCCCACCCCACCCCACCCCCACTAGGACTATCTGTCCCTTGTTCATCCTGCTTTCCACCCTTAATGTCCCCATCAGCACATTTCTTAGCTAATATCACCACCGTCAACACCTCTTTGTCCTTTTGGCTGTGACATCTTTTGGCAATCTCCACCTATCACTGGCCCTCTATCCAGCTCTACCTGACCCACCCCCCTCCCCTTAAACCAGATGATATAACCTCTTTTCTATTTTTCCTTAGTTCTGATGAAGAGTCATGCAGACTCGAAACGTTAACTGTGTTCCTCTCCGCAGATGCTGTCAGACCTGCTGAGTTTTTCCAGATATTTTTGTTTTTGGCCTGTTTGTAATGCCATCTAACCTATATTCCAGCCGTTAAATCACTCAATGTATTTCTTCTACTCAGTGAGTTGGTATATAACACTCTTACTTTGGCAAGAGATCCTAATCTGCCCTTCTGCTCTGATGTTGCCTTTCTCACACTGTTTAACTTGTTTCTTACTTGTCATTCCAACGGTAGCTATTTTAGCTATTATAATATTCCTTTCACCTAGAGTATGTATATCACTGTTTGTGACATGAACTCTGCTGTTATCCCTTTTTTAATCTTTAAACTATCATTTTTACTGTTGTTTCTGACTGAGGACTCCTGTCTTTCTACCACCCTATTTATCTTTTCTGCTGAATCTCAGCCGGGTTCAAGTGCAGCCCATCACAGTAGTATGGCTCTCTCCTGTCCCATTACTAGTGTGGTGTTGCATGAAATGGAACCCCTCCTTCCCAAATGACCCACTTAGCCTTGTGTTCATTTTCATGATCTGTTTGTTCCTGTCCCTATTGGCACGGGAGATTACCGCCCTTGAGGTCCAGCTTTTTAAATTAACTTCTAACTCCTGATAACCCTTCAGCAGAATGCCCTCCCTTTTGTTCCCTATGTCATTGACCACCAAAATGGTCCACAGCAAATTATCCTCCCTGCCCTCTTTCGAAGTTCCTTTCCAGACTCACTTGTGTTTTCCCTTATACTGGCACCTGGTAGGCAACGCATCTTTCAGGACTCTCCACTGTGACTGCAGACAATGCCACCTATTCCCCTCCTTATTGTATCCCCTATAACTACTACAATTATATTCCAGTTCTCCCCATTTTGGACAGTCCTCTGTTCTTCAGTGCCTAGGTCAGCATTGTAACTGCCTCCCTGCAGCCTTTCTCATTATCCTTATAGAATTCGAGTGCATGAATCTGTTGGATAGGACCATTGTCTGAACTGAAAGTGTCAAGCCACTCACCGGTCCTGCCCTTCTGAGGTCCTGGATCCTCGAGGTGCATGTCCCCAGATGGGAGGGGCTGAATCTCTTCTATTGACTTCCTCAGCTACCTCCTCCCCCTCCCCTCAGTTCCCCCATCCTTGCTGGCTGACTGTCACGCTTAGCTTTTCTACACCTGCTTTCCTTTGAGGTGTGCCTGTTCCCTAGAGAAAGCTGCCCAGAAATTCTTCCCTCTCCCTATATATTATACTGTCTCCAACTGGCACTCCAGCTCAAGGCCTCAGTGCTGGGGCAACTCAAGGCAGAGACATTTCTTGCAGATGTGGTGATCAACAGTCACAAAGATTCTCATTATAGTGCTGACACATGGCCTGCACTGACATTTCTAGTTTTATTTATTCATTTATTAGTAGCAATTTAATTCCTGACGTATTAGAATTACATGAGATTTAAGTTATATTTAGTAGAAGGATTTAGCTTGATTTCAGATTAATTTAAAATTAATTAGTCTTGATTTTCGTTTATTTGATTTCAGTTCTCCCTTAACTCCTATTTATTATTTACCTATCCAGGATTTTATTTTATGAAATTCAGACTCCTTCAATGTTGGTATCCTCTACTCAGAACCCCTACACCACATGGACTGCAAGGGTTCAAGAAGGCAGCTCACCACTACCTTCTCAAGGGCAACTAGGGATGGGCATTAAATGCTGGCCCAGCCAATGAAGCCCACATTCCGTGAATGAATAAAAAAAAAAGTTCAGTTTAATTTTATCTGCTTAGATTTAATTTAATATTCTGATTATTTATTTATACATTTACATCTTTGCAATGGCCAGTGTCGAAACCACTTAGACCTCCTTGTATATCCTCCATGATGAATTCCCATTTTAACCAATTCTCATATTTCCTCTGTTTAGTAACATAATCCTTTAAATAATTCACTCAGCTCAGTGCTGCAGCTCTGTGATTTTGCAGATATCCCTCTAGTACATTGAGGGAATATTCCCATGCAAGGGGAGGTGGGTTTGGTTGCATGCAGGGGGGTAAATTCCCCGAAACTGATGTCATGTCAGTTAAAATGCCTGGAGAGAAACAAATGAGTGAAGCTGCGAGGTGTGTTGTCCAGAGGAGTGCTGTGCAATAGAATTCTGGAAAGGTGGTTCTTGGCAACTGAAAGTGTCAAGGAGCCTAACTGTCCTGCCCTTCTGAGGTCCTGGATCCTTTCAATGCATTATCTCCAGATTGGAGGGACCACACTTCTGCGATTGACTTTCTCAGCTCCTTCCGACCATGCCTGCTTGTTTGGAGTAGTTATCTTCTTCCGCTTGTTCTTGGTAGAGTTCACCTCAGGTCCCACAACAGGTAAGAGTGAGAGACCAGGAGAGCAACCTTCCTAGGTCTCCTCAACATTCCTGTGGTAGCTGTGGCCTCGAAATCCAAGTGCTGATGAGGCCTTGGAACACATGTTGTGGACTCTTTAATCAGAAATCCTTCCTTTGACAGAATGGATTCATCATTCTCTCTTGCGCTTCCTGACTGGACAGGCAACCTGGAGCTGGGATGCTAATGCTGTGACTCTAGGATAGTGACTCAGCAAAATCTCTCCTTCACCATTCAAGTCCTCGACTTGCAAATGATCCCACCATTCCGGCAAGGACTATGTTGATAAAATTCCCTCCATAGCCTCAGAAGCTGTGACCAAGCATAGATACCAAATTATCAGGAAAAGCACCTCCTCAACTTAATATTTAAATAGACAAACCATCTCTTGAGTTGGGTGCTTCCTGTATATGTATTTTCCAAGCCAAAAATGTGTGTGAAGAGACACAGATAACAACCACCTCTAGTTGGGGGATCTAGAACAAGGGGTCACAGACTCAGGGTACGGGGTAGACCATTTAGGACTGAGATGAGGAGAAAATTCTTCACTCAGAGGATGGTGAACCTATGGAATTCTCTACCACAAAAGGCTGTGGAGGCCAAGTTGCTGAATATACTTAAGAAAGAAGTAGATAGATTTCTGGACTCTACCCATTCTTCCAATTGGAAAGTCCAAGCAAACAAAATATCATTCTGCCTATATTTTGAAATTGTAAACAAAAATATGATAAACACTCAGTGGGTTATATTTATCTCATGAGTCAGGTCACAAACCACAGACTTTGTGGTTTGATAGATATGGGACAAAATTTTAGTGCAATAACAGCTTGCATTTCTATAACATCTTTAATATGATTAAACATCCCAAGGCCTTTCACAGGAGGGATATCAAACAAGATATGACACAGAGCCACTTAAGGAGATGTCAGGACATGTGACCAAAAGCTAGATTAATAGTTAGGTTTTGAGGAGCATCTTAAATGAGGAAAGGTGGATAGTCAGAGAGTTTAAGGGAGGGAATTCCAGAGTTTAAGGCCTAGGCAGTTGAAATCACATTGCCAAAGGTGGAGCAATTTAAATTAGGGGTACAGAAGAGGGTCTTCTCTTAGCCATATTAAATTCAACCACAGAGTTGAAAACCAACCTAAAGTGAATGTTGCGTGCCATTGAATATATAATGCTAATCTGCAAACCAATAAATGTGGTAGAATCCTAACTACGCTGTGAAAAAGAGTGTAATTTATTAAATCAAAAGGTATACACCTGCTCTATAACTTGTCATACATAGAACACAGGAACATAGAAAGTAGTGGCGAGAGTGGCTCATTCAACCCTTCGAGCCTGCTCCACCATTAAATATGATCATGGCTGATCCTTTATCTCAATGTCATACTCCTGCTCCCTCCCCATACCGTTTGACACCTTTAGAGTCCAGAAATCTATTTCCTTCTTAAATATATTCAGTGACTTGACCTCCACAGCCCTCTCTGGTGGAGAATTCCATAGGTTCACCACCCTCTGAGTGAAGATGTTTCTCATCATCTCAGTCTTAAATGGACTACCCCATATCCTGAGGCTGCGACCCCTTGTCCTAGACCCCCAGCCAGAGGAAACATCATCCCTGCATCCACTCTGTCCATTGCTGTCAGAATTTTACACATTTCAATGAGATCCCCTCTCATTCTTCTAAACGCCAGTGAACATGGGCCTACTTGGCCCAATCTCTCCTCATATGACACAAACTTATTCATTTTCTAATTGTTGTCATTAGCCATGTGGTTAATGCCTCTGAATTGACCTCCAGTGTGTTTCATGGGATAACTTATAGGCCTGACTAGTTTAATACCTTTTCTCACTTAAATGTCTCAGATGAATATTTCTGCTATTATATAGGTCCATGTGGAGCTGTTTCAGCCACAAATTGATTATATGTTTTTAGCTGCACTGACATTACTTTAATCAAAGGCCTAATTGTAAAATAGCGATCATCATTCACCATTACTTAAATATGCAGTGCATGCTTATTGGAAATGTTGAATCTTATCATTGACTGTCTTTAACCTTCAGGATAGTCAGCCAGTGCTTCCCAGTGATCAGATAAGTACAGTTTTGATATATTTCTCGGTGATGCTTGTATACTTAAAAGAATTTCCCCCCTTAACGTAGGAGCTTTTTACTTCCAGTTTAATGACTGTTTAGTTGTTATGTCTGATTACTTTAATGATAATTTTCAGTTCTTTTCATTAAGATTGTATTTAATTGGAATGCATCAATGTAACCAGATAGTAGGCAGGATATAAAGGAACAAATTTGCAAGGAAATTACAGAGAGGTGTAAACATCATATAGTAGTTATAACGGGGGACTTTAATTACCTGTATATAGACTGGGATAGTGGTAGTGTAAGGGACAGTGAGAGACAAGCGTTCCTAGATTGTGTTCAGGGGACTTTCCTACAGCACTATGTGTCCAGTCCAACAAGAAAGGTGGCACTGCTAGACCCGGTTCTTTGGAATAAGGTGGGCTGAGTAGATCAAGTGGCAGTGAGGGATCATTTAGAGGACAGTAATCATTGTATCATAAGATATAGGATGATGATGGAAAATGACATTGATCAATCCAGAGTTAGAATAATCAACTGGCAGAAAGCGGACCTCAATAGTGCAAGAATGGAGCTGGGTCGGATAGACTGGAGCCAAAAGTTGGTGGAAAAACAGTAGCTGAACAATGGGCTACCTTCAAAGAGGAGATGTTTGGGCACAGTCAAGGTATATTCCCTCAAAAAGGAAGGGCAGGACAAACACATCCAGAGCTCCCTGGATGACAAAGGAGATAGAAATTAAGTTAAGTAAGAAAAAGTGTGCTTATGACAGGGTCAGGCAGCAAATACAATTGAGAGCTAAGCTGAATATTGAAGGTTCAGAAGGGATGTGAAAAAGCAAATACGAGAAGCAAAGAGGGATTATGAAAAAAGACTGGCAGCTACCATAAAAAGAAATCTCAAAGTATTCTATAAGCACATTAGAAGTAAAAGGGTGGTAAAAGGAGCAAAAGGGCTGATTAGGGACCAAAAAGAGGATTTACATATAGAGGTAAGAGGCTGAGGTGTTAAATAAACACTTTGCATCTGTCTTTACCTACGAGGTAAATGGTGACATGGTGACAGAGGAGGAAACTCAGTCATTAGAAGGATTTTAAATTGATAAGGAGGAGGATTGGATAAGCTGTCGGTACTTAAAGTTGATAAGGTACCCGGACCAGATGAGATGCATCCAAGAATATTGAAGGAAGTGAGATTGGAAATTGCAGAGGCACTGGCAATAATCTTTCAATGTGCTCTGGAATCGGGGGAGGTGCCAGAGGACTGAAGAATTGCAAACATTACGCCATGGTTCAAAAAAGATTGTAAACCTCTGCCCTGCAATTACAAACCAGTCAGTTTAATTTTGGTGGTGGGGAAACTTCTAGAAACATTTATTTGGGATAGAATTAATAGTCACATGGAAAAATATGGATTGATTCGGGAGAGTCAGCATGGATTTTTTAAAGGAAAATCATGTCTTACCAACTTGCTGGAGTTTTTTGAAGAAGTAACAGAGATGGTTGGTGAGGGCAAAGCCATTGATGTGGCCAATATGGACTTCCAAAAGGCATTTGATACAGTGCCAAATAACAGACTTGTGAGGAAAGTTATAAGTCATGGAATAAAAGAGACAGTAGCAATGTAGATACAAAATTGGCTGAGGGATAGGAAACAGAGAGTAATGGTTAATGGGTATTTTTTGGGCTGGAAGAAGGTTTGTAGTGGAGTTCCCGAGGGGTCAGTATTAGGACCCTTGCTTTTCCTGATATATACAAATGATCTAGATCTTTGTGTGCAGGGGACAATTTCAAAGTTTGCGGATGACACAAAACCTGTGAGAGTTATAAACTGTGAGGAGGACAGTGTAGAACTTCTGAAGGACATTGACACATTGGTGAAGTGGGCAGATAGGTGGCAGATGAAGTTCAATGTGGAGAAGTGTGAGGTGATACACTTTGGTACAAAGGACATGGAGAGACAGGATAAAATAAAGGATACTATTCTAAAGGATGTGCAGGAGCAGAGGGACCTGGGTGTTATTGTACATAAGTCATTAAAGGTGGCAGGACAGTTAGAGAGGGCTGTTTAAAAAACATACAGTATTCTAGGCTTCATTAATAGCAGCATAGAATACAAGAGCAGGGAGGTTATGATGAACTTATAAAAGACACTAGTTAGACCTCAGCTGGAGTATTGTGTACAGTTCTGGGCGTCATACTATAGGAAAGATGTGAATACATTGGAGAGCATGCAGAAGAGGTTTACGAGAATGGTTCCAGAGATGAGACACTTTAGTTATGAAGAAAGATTGGGGAAGTTTGGACTGTTTTCCTTGGAGAGGAGAAGGCTAAGAGGAGACTTGATAGAAGTTTTCAAAATCATGAGAGTTCTGGACAGAGTAGATACGGAGAAACTGTTCCTGCTTGTGAACCAGAGGGCACAATTTTAAAGTGTTTTGCAAAAGAAGCAAATGTGAGGTGAGAAAGAACTTTTTCACCCAGTGAGTAGTTAGGGTTTGGAATGAACTGCCTGGAAGTGTGGTGGAGGCAGGTTCAACTGAAGCATTCAGTAGGGCTCTGGATGATTACCATGAAAAGGCAGGAAATTGGCACCAAGTAAAAATGCTCAGACAGCCAGTGCTGACACGATGGGCCGAATGGCCTCCTCCTGCACCGTAACAATTCTGTGATTCTGTGAACTGAATGAAACTCTGCAGTTGACCATGAGTCTCTGCACTCCACTAGCGCAACCATTATTATATGCCATTAGTGTGTATGTCTTTCTTATTTTAATTTACACAGGATGTTATGTTCCATTTCAAATTCCATAACATAAATGCATAAGTTGCTAAATTAACCATTAATATTTTGATACATATCCTACACTACTTATTTATTGGTTACTTGATTAATATTTACATAAAAGCTGTAAAAAATTAGAAATTTGTCCATCACCTTTGATGGCCAAGGAATTCATGGGGATTTGATGGGGTATTTTTCTCATCATAAAAGTCTGACAACATTATGGCATATGTGAATCATGGCACTCTCCACAGTTGCAATAATTTTGTGTAATTTTTGTACTTCCCCACATATCCTCTTGCTGAAACCTTGCATTATGTAGCACAGTTTGTAGCCCTTGTTACAATGTGCTTTTCAAAGCCCTCCTAAATATATCTTATGTCAACTGCAAGTTTATCTCAGTGACTATAGGCAAGCAAACTAAGAAGTGGACAACTACTTGTGCATTTATCACAGCCTAAGAGGCCTCCAAGTGAGCTGTCAATCAAGGCAGGTTCAAAGACATAATTAAATATGTTGAATATGAGAGCAAAAAATGTGGATGTTGGAAATCTGAAATAAATATAGAAAATGCTGGGAATACTCAGTAGGCCAGGCAGCATCTTTGGAGAGAAAATTAACTAAGTTAACATTTCAGGTTGAGGGCCTTTCATCAGAGTTCTGATGAATGTTCATTGCTTTGAAATGTTAACTTTGTTGCTCTCCATTGGTTGTGCCAGAGCTGCTGAGTATTTCCAGCATTTAGTTTTTATCATGAATATGATGCCATTTGAAGCACAATGTATTTAGGTCACAATTAGCCCAGGAACTGCTAAAAATTGGAGGTATTACATCACCTTCTGCTTAGGGCATAGTGGTATTGTCACAGGACTAGTAATCCAGAGACCCAGGGTAATTCTCTGGTGACCGCGGTTTGAATCCTGCCCCGGTTGATGGTGGAATTTGAATTCAATAAAAAAATCTGGAATTAAAAGTCTAATGATGACCATGAAACCATTATTGATTGTCATAAAAACCCATCTAGTTCACTAAGGCTCTTTAGGGAAGGAAATCTCCTGTCCTTACCTGGTCTGGCCAACATGTGACTCCAGACCCGCAGAAATGTGGTTGATTCTTAAATGCCCTCTGAACTAGGATGGGTAATAAGTGCTGGCCTAGTCAGCAATGCCCACATCCAAGGAATAAAAAGAAATATTTGATCAAATAATCTGGTATGCTTCTCACAGATAACCAGGTTCTGTTCTAAAGTCCTCTGTGTTGTGAGGAAATTCTGCTTCCAGTTTAACCTTAATTACATTTCTTTCTATACTTAAGAAATAGAATATCTTAACTTTATAATGTGCAGCAGGAAGGGTTTTAGCTTCTGTTACAACTGGCCATTGCTTAAAATCACTATCCAACACTTCCTAGAATCTGAAGACAAAACAAGAGGAAAGGCTACAAATATTGGAAGTCTGAAATAAAATCAGAGCAGGCCATCAACCATTTAGGAATGAGGTCTTTTATTTTGATGAAATGTTGATGGGCCTGCTCTGATTTTTCAGCTGTTTCACTTAAGAAAACATTACTATGTTGATTTTTGTTATCTTTGAAATACAGAGTGAGTGTGCTGAACAGCAAGTTCCATCTGCTTTGAGTGAATGTCCACCTCCAATAAATCAAAAATAGAAAACACAACTGCAACAATGTGTGAAAACTTGAAAGCACAATCAAAACATGTTTCTACTTCAAATTTTTAGAAAATATTTTAAAAATCTTTACCAAATTCTTCTCTCCCACTATTCCTAGTCATGCATTATAAGGATCTAATCCTCATTGACATGTTAAGGACTCTCTTATACACCATTGTTTCTGCTATTAGCACAACTTTATCCTATGTCATAGGTTAATAATATAGTTAGCACTGAAGGATGCCCATGAGTAGAAGTTGATGATTTTTTCCATTCTTTAAGTTTAAAGAGAAAACAGACATGACTACAAAGCTGCTTTATATTCACATCTACTTTGTTGCTAAAAATAGTGAACAGGGAAAATGTATCTCATATTGTTCACTTGGACTCCACCCACTCTACCACAATCTCATGCAGCACTTTTCCAAATTCCTGTGTTCTAAAAATGATCACCCAACTTTTTAATCCCTTATGAATCATCATTTTCTTTAAATAACTGCCCTCATCAGTTCCTATCGCATGCCTGCTGCTAGGAAGCTGATGTGACCAACCTGAGCTTGAACAAATATAGTCCCAAACCCAAGGCCCCAAAACCCTGATGAAACAAGTTACAGTTTATTTAATGGTTATTTCTAGTCTACCTAACCTTTTCAATGGTGCCACGGATGTGCTGTCTACTAGCTTGTTTGTAATTAGCTTTAAATATAATGCTATATTGATGCAGGGTGTGGACAGGGTGTGGACTTTTACAGTGACCTTAAGCAAAGAAAGTGAAACACAAAATTTCACCATTTGGAGAGAAACAATGGGGAGAATATTCGGCTCGGTGAGCAGGGGCGCGGCCCGCTCGCCAAGGCATAAAATGACACGGGGTGACCTCAGGCATGTGTCCCCACGTCACCACGCGTCATTTAGATTTTCAGTTTGGCGGGCGCAGCCGACTCAGCTGTGCACCCACTGAACTGTCAAAGGCCTGTTAAAGCCACTTAACTGACAACTAAAATAATTAACGGAACTGCCTGTCCAACCTTAAGGTTGGCGGGCAGGCGAAGAGCCCAGGCGGCATTCCCATTTTTCAAGGAACCTCATCCACGGAATGAGGTTTGATGAATGATTTTAAATTTTCTCAAAAAATGTTATTGAAATTAATGTGCATATCCCAGCTCATGTGTCAATTTCACGAGGGGACATGTCATAAAAATTTTTTCATATCTTTATTGAATTGTTAAAACTATCTCTATGCCTCAGGGAGATTTCTGTGCCCTTTCGTGTGCATGCGTGAGACAGTGCACTCTCAACTCAGGGAACCTTGCTCCACCCACACAGGGAGCGCACAGCACTTTTGGGTGTGCGTCACTCTGGGTGGGCCTTAATTGGTCTGTCCACGTAAAATGGCAGTGCAGACCCGACCTGGGGCACTGATTAGGTCCACGCCCACCCGCGCCTGCCCCCGCACAACCCCCCCAATGGGGGGAAAATTCCACCCAATATGATTGTAAGTGTAAACACATATTCTAATGCACAACATCCAAGTTAATACAACAAATCAGATGCCATGGGAAATGATTCAAATTTGATAGCAATTTGAACAGGAATGAGGGGGTACTTGACATGTCAATAAATGTGCTACTTTATGCTGGAAGTAGTATAGAGCATAAAATGGTAATTAACCTAATTGAACGATCAAAGATCATTATGTTTTTCTGAAACTGGACTGTTTATAATTGTGAAACAATTTCAAGTACAAGGACACTCTGTTCTGCACAAAAACTATATTAAAAATTTTACAATTTCTACTCATTGAAATTGAATTCAATTGAAGTAACTTGAAAGCACTGCTCCTAATATCTTCCAGAATCAGTTTGCTAATCAGCACAAAATGAAATGAAGACCTGGGTCCACATTGTTGTTCTGCTCTTGGCCCGAATAAAATGTTGCACTGCTTTGACATCTGCACCAGCCTTTGCACATTTCCAGTGCATGTTCAGCACCAGGTTGTTAGTCAAGTAACGTCCTTCATGTTCTTTTCTTCATCTAAGTCTGCAGAATCCAACCCGAGGCAGTGATTTTACATGCTTTTTGGCTGTCACCTCCTGTAGAGTGCATTCACCTTAATTTTTTTGACTAGTGACAGGCAAATGAATTTTTTCACCAACTGTCTTTTTAGACTTGGAAAATGTTGCAATGTAGACTGCACATTTAAATAGTGACGTCATGATGTTTATCATAATGGGGCATAACCATTCCCCATTTTGTTTGTTGTGATGTTTTAATGCAACATTATGACTGCCACAGCAAGCACAGAATATTGACTCCTTCCCCCCACAATGTAACTTGTTTACAGGAAGACCGAGTGCATATTATAAAATAAATGCAAGAAAGTTAACATGCCTTGCTGAAATCAAGCTGCAATATTATAGCAGCTCTAATTGAGAGCACAATGAGGATGCTCAGGAAGATGTTAAATCTGTTTGACAGCTAGGAGAACCTAACTGTAGTATAAGAGGTTACTTCTAGCTGTGTGATATGCTAATGAGATACACTATACAACATCGCAGGGAGTGATGCAATGTTTCATAATTTTGCTCTCTCTTGTAGACCTCATGGTAAGATGACACGATTGTAAGATGTTTCTTAATAAAGTTAACATTTTCCTGACCTCAGCAGACTCTATAGATATTCTGTGTTAGCACAACAAGATCAAGAATAATATATGGCGGCAGTGAGTGAAAGAACAAGCATGGAAAAGTCTCTGTCATCACCTGAAATCTTCAAGCAGGTTGGAGGCCTTAATCAAGCAGAGGTGTGGCTGAATTGGTGCTGCAGATTTGCCAGATATCGCAACGCATCAAGCCTCGCTGCGAAACCAAGCAGGTCAGAACGCTATCATTCACAGTGGGTGGCTGTGCAGATGATATCCTAGTCAGGCAAGGGTTCGACAAATAAGAAGCTACCTATGATGAAGTAATAAAAACACGTAATGCCGCCTTCAATCTGCAAAAGGATACCATTGTCCAGCAGGATTAATTTAACAAGCATATCCAACAACAAGGGCATTGATACATTTATCAAAAACCTGCATAGACTTGCAGAGAACTGTGAATATTGCATCTTAAAAGCTGAACTAATCTGGGACAGAATTGTTGTTGGGGTCTTGGATGAAGCATTGTCTGACCACTTGCAGTCGAGAGATGATTTAACTTTAACAAAGGCAGTTCAACTGAGCAGACAAACTGAGGTCAGGAAGCAAAGTTGATCAATGATTGGGGGTTATAGGGAGAACCATGTCACAAAAATGACTGACTCTGGAGTATGTTAGAATTATAAGCAGAGCGGTGGCTGTACAAAAGCAGGGGAGGCAGGAAGAGGATCCATCAACCGCCCCTGCTAACAGTAATCTGTGTGGTGGGAAAAAAAATAGGTGTGAAAATTGTCCCGCCAAAGAGGCAGAATGCCATTTTTGCGGAAAGAAGGGGGACTTTCAGGCTGTGTGTTGCAGCAAGAAGCTTCTAAAGAATAAGCAAAAGGAGAAGCCTTCGAAAAGTGGCAAGGTCCATGAAGTTAGAAGATGTCAATGATATTGAGATGCCTCCCCATGGAGAGAGCCAGGAATCATGTGCAAGTTACTGAGCTGCTGATATCCTAGTAGAGAGGAAAAAGGCACACTTTATGTTAGATCACAGGCGCAGCATTTTTGGTTCTTTCTGATGCAGAACTGTGGTTGGTGGAAAGTTCTCTTCAGCCATTATACAAAAGACTACATGGGCCAGGAGGTATAGTACTCAAGGTCATTGGACAACTCAATGCAGCCCTTCAATATATAGAGAGAAAAATCACTGACACCTTGGGCTGTATTTTATATGCCCCACCGGGTGCGCTTTAGGCGGGGTCACGTAAAATAGGGCGGGTGCTCATTCCTGAGCTCACCAAGTAAGACGGGGGTGCGTGGATGCCAAAATTGGCAGCCATCCACCATATTCAAATAAGCACTCAAGGGTCAATTAGGCTTGTTATCAAGCCAATTGACCCTGGTAATATGCTGCCCATGCCATAAAATGTTTGATGTGGGCAGCTGAGCAGGAGCGGGCAGTTCAATTTTTCAAACAAGTTCTTCAAAAGGCAGGAAGGAGGGGGTGGTTTCGTTCTTTGGGAGATGTCTTTGCCATCTAAGAGTGGTCCCCCTAAGACAGAATCCCCCCCTTCCTTCTTACTCACCTGCAGTCTTAAACCCACATCCTGCACTTGCCCCTGCCCTCTCCCTGTCTTACCGAAACACTTCTTGCCCAAGACCCCAGACCTACCTTCTGTGGGGATCCATGGGCCTTCTTCTTCTCCTAAAGTCCCGGCAGTTGTCACTGACACACACTTGGTGCTGCCAGAACTGGTGGAGCTACCAGCAAATCGGATTCACCAGCAGCTCCAGAGGGTAGGACTTCCTCCCCAGCGAGGGGCGGAAGTCCCACTTGGCCCCCATTTAGCCGCCCTGAAGTATTTTATGGCTGCAGGGTGGGTGTGTGTGGAGCATGTTGGCTTCACGCTGACTTTGCTTCAGGGGGTGCGGACAGGTTGGCCACCTCCCTCCCACACTCCTCCACCCCCTGCACAACTACTGTATTATTCAGCCCCTTATCCGTGATCCTGAACCGGAATTAATCAGGAAAGTCTGTACTCACTTACATCTGATTTGCAGAATGGAGCAACTGGAAAATCGAGGTGATCAGACTAAAAATTTCACAGCTGAATTTGCACAGCTGTTCACAGGATTAGGAAAGCTGAAGACAACGTACCAAATCACTCTACATCCTGAAACCAAGCCAGAGTGTCCGCTTACACCCAAAAAAGTTCATCAACCCCTCTTGCCAAAGGAAATTGACCAACAGCGCGATTGTCTCTGATTTTTCGTGGCCCGTCCATCCTTATGTTTGGCGGATGGGCAAATTGGCCAGGTGGCCTTTGCATTTTTTATCAAACCTCATCCAAGGGTGGGATGCAATTTCCGTTATGAAATTAAATAAATATAAATATCTGTGGACAGCATTTTTATCAGCTATATTTTCAGGTGATTGATTATGATGCATGGACATTTTTTTTACAGCTTTTTGCACCTTTATTTTAGCATTTCCAGGTCTGCAGCCCCCTGAGGCAGCATTCAGCCGTGCCCGCAGAAGCGTCATCGCCCACCCTCTTCCCGCCCCCACCCCTGTAGTGCTGAGCTTTTCTGTGCGCGTTTCACACTGACTGGCCGTTAATTTCACACTGACTGGCCAGCCAGCATGGATTTGCGTCGGGGGCCGGCCGCAGTCAGGGGCCCATTTCCCAACCACTCCTGGGCCCGCCAATCACGTGCACCCTCCCAAGATAAAATTCAGGCCTCTATGTTGAAGCAAGGGGTTATTTCATCTGTGACAGAACCAACAAGCTGGTGCTCGGGGGTGGTCCCAGTGCCAAACCCAAAGGATCTATCAGAATTTATGTAGATCTTATCCAGCTGAAAAAAGCAGTTGAACACAAAGTTCATCCTACGTCCTCTGTGGAAGAGAGCTTAGCAAAATTGGTAAAGAGTTCAGCCTTCATGAAGCTAAATGCACATAATGGCTTTTGGCAACTGCCCCTCAATGAAGAGTCTAAGTTGCTCACAGCCTTTATTATACTGTTTGGGAGGCTTTGTCTCAATAGATTACTCTTCAGCATTGTATCAATGCTGGAAATCTTACAGAGAGTAATGTCAAACATCCTGGAAGAACTGGTTGGACTCATATGTCATATGGATAATGTTCTGATCCATGGATCCACTCAGATAGTACATTACACTAGAGTACAAGCTGTGCTGCAATGCCTACAGGAAGCAGGACTCACACTCAATAACAAATGCGAATTCTCACAGCCAACTGTCAAATTCCTTGTGCATATTGTGAATGCACCCAGTGTCAGAGTTGATGCACAATAGACAAGAACAATCAAGGAGTTTTCAACTCCTCAGAACGTGGCTGAGGTCCAGGCATGCATGGTTATGATAGCCCAAGTTGGAAAGTTCTTACCTAACCTAGCTGTCATCAATAAGCCATTATATTGTTATGATGACCAGACAATACATGGTGTTGGGAGGAAGCGCAACAGAGGAAAATCAAAGAGATACTGATATCACCTGTTATTTTAACTCACTATGACCCAGAGCTACCCACTATCATTGCTGCAGATGCATCTTCTACAGGAATGACAGCTGTACTCTTTCAGATACAGACAGATGGAAAGCGTAGACCAGTTTACTACACATCCTGCTCACTCAGAGATTGAACAGAGATATGCAGTGATAGAGTTAGAAGCATTAGCTGCTACATGCGCTTGTAAAAAGTTTGCAGATTATAGCCTTGGACTCCACTTCAAGATAGAGACAGACTACAAACTCTTAGTGGCAATCTTACATTTTATGGAGTTAGCAAAAATGCCTCCATGAGTAGAATGATTCAGACTGAGGATGATGAAGTTTGATGCAAAGACAAAGTATGTTTGGAAAACAGAAAACTACAGCAAATGCTTTGCCCTGTATCCCAGTGGCAATCTCTGAACAAAGTAATGTAGTCTTTGTTGAAGAGGTAGAAACTTTTGCATCAACAACAACCACAACTCTGCCAGCAACAACTCAATATCTGAATAAAATCAGAGATGCACTGAAATCTGATGAAAAATGTGCTCAGGTCAGAGAGTACTGTGTTAAAGGATGACCAGCTTACATGCTACACAATCCCACTCTCAGACAGTACCATGAACAGAGAGGATAACTCAGTGTACTTGATGATTTATTAATCTATGATTGGTCATTGAGTTCTGAGAATTGACATACTACAACAATTACTGCAAGGACATTTGTGCATCATAAAATGCTGAGCCAGAGCAATAAATTTTGTTGGTGGCTAGGTCTCTCAAAATCATTGGAAGAGATGATATCAAACTGTATTACTTGTGTTATTCATCATCAGGGGACAAGAGAATCATTGATGTCATCTTCCTGTCCATCAAGGTCATAGGAATGTCTTGGGATGGACCTTTTCCAACACAGAGGCAAAATGTTCTTGATCGTTGTAGACTACTACTCTGGAATGGATAGAAGTCAAACAACTGCAGGGTCATATTTCTGAAGCAGTGATTACATTGCTAAAGGAGATATATGCAACACATGGAATTGCATGTAATCATGGACAATAGGCCACAGTTTGCCAATAAAACTTTAAAGAGTTCACAACATCAAATGGTTTTGGCCATACTAGCAGTTTACCAAGATACCCTCAAGCCAATGGTGAAGCTGAAAGGAGTCCGTACAGTGAAGACATTGCTGAAGAACGATAGCATCCAATTTGCACTTTTGAGCTATTGTTCAAATCCATTCCAAAATGGCTTTGCACCATATGAATTCCTAATGGGAAGAAGATTGAGAACTGAATTCCCTACTCTCCCACATACACTCATGCCTCAAGTACAAGCTGATGAATTGGACAAGGTGAGGGAGAAAGAGGATGTGTATCATTCCAGCCAGATGTGGAACTATGACAAATTCAAGAGTGCACACTGCCAGACCTCCAACCAGGAGATCTAATTTGGATTCAAGACCAAGCACTCTATGGACAAGTGTTTGAACAGACACCATATTGACGGTGCCACCTCATCTAAATAGATAATAGTATGGTGAGACGGAACAGACATGCACTGGTTTCCATACAGCAGCAACCTCCCACACACTTTGAGCAGTCCTCTACACAACTGAACAGACCATAAATGCTGCATTCATCAACAGACCCAGATAACTACCAGACTGGTGAACTGGAGTCACCTACAAATTCTTCTTCTGTGCAGCAGAGCCTGAGAGATCACCTGCTGGACACAAATCCCCAATTTTGTCCAAAGGAGCAGAAGACCGGGTCGTGTAGACTTGTGAAATCAACACAGTGGTTGTCCCTATAAAAAAGAAATGGAAGTCAGAAACCTGTTTTGTGGGCAGGGAGGGGGGGTGGGGGGGTGGGGGTAACATAGTATAATGGGGAGAATTAGAGACTTGGGGTAGATGTTGTACAAGGGGTTAATTCTAACTGTGTGACATCTAATGAGACACAGCATATACCGAGAGTGATAGAATGTTTCATGATCTTACTTTTCCTTGTAGACCTTATGGCAACTTAAAGCTACTGCAAGATCTTTCTTAGCAGAGTTAACATTTTCCTTAGCAGACTCTAAATATTCTGTGTTAGCAAAACAAGACCAAGAATATTACATTAACAACCACCAAAAGCAGCCTTAAGGAGCCGGCTGCACAGAAAACAGCTAAACAACAGGAAAAGTCTCTTTCTTTATCCACCAGAGAAGCTTTGCTGGTTCATGCCTTGTGGTTTAGAGTATCTTCAATAACAGAGATAACTGATGTCCACTTAATAATCCTAACACCTTTTTGTAACTTGCTATACAACGTTTCAATGTCCATGAAGGTTTGGACACCCTTAGGTACACAGTAGCGTGTTTACTTTGGATAACATTACACAGTTGTCCTGGGCATATCTAAGTTTAGATATAACAGATTGTCTTTCTAGTATTAATAGAAATCCAGCAACCCTCCTCTCTAAAAAAACGTTGCTCTTCAGAACTTCCTTGAGTTGTCTGAATTGTGAGTGATCCTTGGTTTCTGCCTCTAGTATTTAATTCTTCTGTAACTGCTGTGCTTCCTGATTCACCATATCACCATGTGAATGATCTTTCAAATGATGGGTTCTCACCAATCTTGCAGACAGCAGTCTGTAAACCTGTGAATAAAACAGATAATTTCAGAGTGCAGATTGTGCTATTAAAAAGCAGACATTCATGAATCAGTTGGTATCCTGTTTATCATGTTATTTGAGTAAAATTGTGTTGTGTGATATTAGCATATTACTGCATTTATTATAATGGATTGATGCCATTTTTTACAATAATGGAGGCAGAGGTTTCATGCAAATGCAAATCCATTTTTCTCTCCAGCCGTTATACATTTTATCAAATTAGTGGCATGCTCACATAAAAAGGGTTCCTCCAAGTGGTCCATGAACTAAGAATTTGTGCATGTGTGTATGCAGCCCCCTTTTAAATTATGAGTGGTTCAATGTAAAAATAACTCTGTAGTCAAGCTTTAGTATTAAACAAAAAGTTAATTTATTATAAAATTGCTGCTGAAAGTTACTTAAGTAAAAGTGATAATGTTATTAACTAGAATACAAATACAAAGATTTAAATGCAGGTGAAGGAAAAAAGACACTTCAAGGTGAGATTTCAAATCAGCCTCGGTGAGATATCGCTGCAGGCCCGTTGCTTGAATTATTTCTTTTCAAGTTGAAGGGTTGAAACTTGAGGCTTGGTTTAGTAGCTGCAATGGTTTCTGCAGTTGACTAGCTGGTGTTTGCCTTTTTCAAGTGGACTCAACAGTTCAAGCAGGTTTTGGGAGAGAGAAGGTTTCTTGTTGCTCATTAGCTCTGTGGTTACAGCACTTGCAGATTGCCTGGACTCGTTCGGCAGAACAGCAGTTAATTGCTTAATACACTTTGATTCCCAGTAGCAGAGATGAAAGCCCCTCTGATGCTGTCTCTCACTGTTCTTGCTGGGGGTTATGCACATATAGGGCAGAATTTTTAGGTTGGTGCAGAGATGCGCACCCGACCCAATCGGACACGGAATCATGTGTGATATGCATATCACCTCGTGCGATAGCTCGGTCGGCGGGCACGCACAAAAGCTGGGAGCAATCCCGCAAACAATTAAGAGGCCTAATAAAGTCATTAAAGTTGTAATTGTCTCCGATTTTTCATGCTTGGTCCAACTTTTCGGTTGGCGGACAGGCAAATCAGCCAGGTGGACTTTGCATTTTTCATGAGACATCATCCAAGGGCGGGATGAGCTTTCCGTTATTAAATAAAAAAATATAAAAATCTATGGATAGCGTCTTTGTCAAGTATATGTTGAGATGACTGTGATGCTTGTACATTTTTTCCCTTATTTTACAAACTTTATTTATTGATTTTAAAGTCTTCCTGAGGCAGCTCTCTCCCTTTAGGGAGCTTTCATTCAGTGCTTGCCCGCACCCACGTTTATGTCAGCACCCGCCTTCATCCTGCTCCCACCCTGGCAGCGCTGAACATTTTAGCGTGCCCTTCATGCTGACTGGCTGTTAATTGGCCAGCCAGTGTGAAATTGCAGTCAGGAGCCGATCGTGGTCTGTGGTCCATTCCCCGGCTGCTCCCGGGCCTAGCGATCGCGCCTGCACGTTTACCTAAGTATCCTGCCCATGGCTTTCACAGCCTGTCATTATCACAACCAAAAACAAAATGGTTGCTATGTTAATTTCAATGAATCATTGTTCCACCAGGCAAAGAAGTTAATTACATTGTGGTCCTCTGAAGTCCCTTCCTGTCTCCTGTTCTCTCAGAAGCCAAAGGGTTTTCACAAATTTTTAGTGGATACAGTGGACACCCCTGGAGGAGTCTTTTCTGTTTTAATGACTTATTGTCGCCTGTTCTAGAGATATGAGCCTGGCACGGTTTGAACTAACGCAGAAGGGTCCAATGTTGTCTGTCCATACTTCCATTTTGAAAAAAAAAGCTTTTAAACTCAATGTAAAGTTTGGGGACAGAAATGTGCCTTCAAAACAGTGCTCCTTAAAATCTGTAATATTATAATTATGTTAATCACAATTAGTAAGGCAAATTACAGTGATGTTTTAACCATAGAGCAGAAAAACACCTTTTTACAATATTTTCTTATGAATAATGTACAAAATTTCAGTGAAGGTAGCAATAATCATATGTATGCAGGGTTTACAAAGATATCCAAACAAATATTTACATGCAATATTTATCTTGCCCTATAAAGCAAAAGATATTCATAATTTTCACATATCCACCTCCCTGTCACTTTTCAATCACAGTTCATAATGGATTCCTGAACTTTTTGATATGCTGCCTGTGTACACCTTCTGGTGTGGAGTTCTTGTAGCTCTCTTGTTAATGTCCCTGTCTCTGAGCCAAGAGGGTTCAAGTCTCACTGCAGGACTTGTTGGCCATGGATGAGTGTTTATGATGTGGTTCAACCTGTTGCTAATCAACCTACTAATCCTTCCAACACTCACCCTCTATCCCTCAAGAGGGAAAAAAAAGTGTATGAAGATACAAACCAAACAAACCCCTTCTGGCTGAAGCTATTTTGCTTTCGATCATATACCGTGCGATATATGTAATGTCTGTTCTCGATTTCCTGTTGTTTATATGACGCATAAATGAGGATGCTTTAAGTAATAACCTAACATTTACTGATATGCATTCATATGGCTAGCGTGAAGGAGCCAGATTACATTGTAGAGAATGTTTACCAATGGAAAGCATGAACAAAGGGATGGAAATGGATTTTAATGTAGAAGACACAATGATTTATCTCTTGAGGTTTTGCTTATCATTGCCAGTGCCTCCACCAGAGATTGAATGAGTTGAGCAGATGCTAAGAAAGGGAAAATTGTATGTTGCTTGATGTTTAAAGGTAATGTTACAAAGTTCCTTGCATCAATGTGAAAAGACATATTGGAAACTCAAACAGGAGTGACATCTAAAATGAGGAAATACGCAATTCTAGTGGCTCTTTTTTAATATGTTATAAGAACATAAGAAATAGTTCTTAATCTTTATTTGAAAATGTAGAGGACCTGTTGTACTCTAAATAAGTTCGGAGTTTTCTATAGATACAAGGGCTACATTTGCAATCACTCATGGGGGTGAAGTCAAGTGCAGGTGTACTCTGAAAATAGCACAGTCAGATGGTACATCTGATGGTACATTTTGACGTCTCTGGGATACCCTGGAAGTATCAAAGGGAGGTTGGTGGGGCGTGGGCTATTGGAAATAGGGCAACCCAGATGCTTCCAATTAAGTTGCTGTTAAACTCATTGAAGAGCTTAATAGCTGGCTGAAGAGGGGCAGAATCAAATTTTCTAAGATAATAACAGAAAAAGTTTTTTTTAAATTCATTCATGGAATGTGAGCATGGCAAGCATTTGATGCCCATCCCTAATTACCCTTGAACTGAATGGCTTCCTAGACCATTTCAAAGGGAAGTTAAGAGTCAGTCACATTGTTGTGGGCCTGGAGTTATATGTAGGCTAGACCAGGTGAGGATGACATTGATGAGCAAGATGGATTTTTACACCAATAGTTGATTATTTCAGGGCCTTCATTACTGAGACTAGCCTTCAATTCAGAACTACTAATCAATTGAATTTAAATTCCTCCACTTACATGATGAGATTTGAACCCATGTCCTCAGAGCATTAGCCTTGGTCTCTGGATTACCAGTCCAGTTACATTGCCACAACACCACCATCCCTCCCATGGTCTGGCACACGTTCGTGCACAGCTGTTGGCAGGACTGCGGGGAGCCATTATTGATTGGGGCTGCTGATGAAAATTCTTGCATAAAAAAAAGGTAGTCAAGCAAAGTTGCCATTGCTTGAGCAGGGAAGCTTGAGTATTTCAGGAGTGAGTGTTTGGGTGCTTGTGTGGGCTGCGAGGCTATTGGCCCTGTGCTCTCTTGCCTGCTCCATTGCTCAAGGCAATGGCAAGTCCAGTAATGGCTGCTGGTTGCTTTTAAAAATCGCTCTCCAGAACTAGTTCCAGCTTCCTCCCTGCGCTCACCACCCCTAACTTGCTCCAGGCCAATTAATAGACTTCACTTTAAAAACAATATCACTGACATGATGCATGTTGGGACCCAGACATGCTCCAGCCATCGGTTTTCCAACCCTAGATTGAAAGTCCAGCCCTAGAGATCCAATATGCTTCAGCAACAGTTTCTTTCTTAGACAATTTAATAGCAATGCTAAGCCTACTAATTCTATTTTAGATAAGTGGAAATACTTAGCCTTTCCTGTCGAAAAACACATCCAGGATGTGGTCATTCATTGGAATAGTTTTTTATGAATGAGTGGGAGGTTGAAGGAAGTAAATGAGACTTGTCTATTTATTTCTGGTACCATGTCATGCCAGATGTTGGAGCAATAGGACACAACAACTTTGACAAGCAATGGCTCCTAATGTGTGTGAACCATTGTAGCCTTCATTGTGGAAAAATACAGCTTTAGATAGGAAAAAAACTTATATGCTGCGATGATTATTAAACCACAGTTGAGTTTGCCATTTTGTACAAATTAATGCAGTCAATTATTCCATGAATGTATTATTCTGTAATTTTCCTCCATACCAAGAGGGCTAGGGCTTTTGTAACCTGTATTTCTATCAATGTGCATATATCCAATTACTTGTTTCAATTCTTTAATAGGATGTGAGCAATGTTGGCAAGGCCAGCATTTGTTACTGATCCCTAAACATCCTTGAGAAGGTAGTGGTGAGTCACCTTGAATCGCTGCAGTCCAGTGCTGTTAGGAAGCGAGTTCCAGAATAACTTAATAAGTCTTTATTGGTTAGAAACAAATTTAGTACAAAGATTTAATCTTGACCCATATTCAATGCTATAATAATACTACAAATTGTAATTTTAGTCTTCATGATGTCCAAAATCTTTAGTGACAGCAGGTCTGCATTTAACATGGCCGTGTGGAGTTCCACAGGTGTCTGTTTGCTGATCATTGCTTTCATTAATGATTTGGATGAGCTTATTAATAGAACCATGCACAAATTTGCAGATAACACAAAAATATGCATCAAATATACAGAATTTAGACATAGTTAAGAGGTTGCTGGATGATTTAAGGAAAATGTGCCAATTTCTGGCAGATATCCTTCAGTGTGGATGAGCATAGTGTTATCTGATTTGGAGTCTAGGAAACTGCAAGCATGTATAGATAGGGCAGAAATTTTTGTCCCATGGGCAGGCACGTGCCCAACCCGAATGGGAGTGAAATAGTGCGCGATGATGTCGGGGGAGCTTCCCAACGTCATCGCGCACTCTCACGACCTTTAGGTTGGCGGGCGTGCATGAGAGTCGGCAGACTGAAGGCGGACGGACTCTTCCATCTTGCCATGCAATCTGATGATTGCAGCAGACATCCCTTCCTGATGTTCCCAAGCTTCCCTTTGCAGCTCCAGCAAGTGTGACATGAACGAGTCCAGATACCATCACCTGATTCGGACTCAGCAACATTCTGGCCTCCAGCCTCCAAGTGCCGGACACCTGCGAATTCCCTGCTGCCACGTGCTGTGGATCAGACAGTGCAATGTGCTCACCAGATTGTGACCCTGAGGCTACTCGAAAGCTAGGTCTCACCAAGGTGTGTGTCTCTGCGCTGGTGAAGAGTGTGGGTGAGCGCTGTGATGGGAATTCAGGGAGGGTGCTCCAGATTCCTCTTCTGAGGTTTCTTTGGGGCTCGATAGGAGACCCTAGGTCATGGACTCTATCGGCTGTTTCCCCGTGTCCCAGCGGAAGCAAGGGGAGATAATTAGTGCATGGCAGTGGCCTGTGAAACAGGAACAATCACTAAAAGCATGGTTGTCTGATGGATGTTACATTGCTGGACCATCACTTGGTAGAGCACTGCCGACCTCACCGTCAGCGCAGGACCGATCCAGATCCTCGCTGGCCAGCTGGATGACTCTGTTTTCAAAGTCTGTGAGGACCTTGATTTTGGGCATTCCACCACTGGTCTGCAACTTCTCTCTCTTGTTGTGTGTCAGCTTGTCCTGCATGGATAGAGATGGAGAAAGAGTAAGCAAGGTGCTTGCCAGGCCAGAAAATAAATATGCCTGGCATGTGTGGGTGGTGAGTGGTCCCATGGATGGGATGAGGACAATGATGCTGTGTGTGAGAGAGTGAATGGTGATGTCCCTTGCACAGGCAGTGAGAAAGGGCCCTGTGGATGTGCAATGGGTTTGTGATTGTGTGATTGAGAGTGATGAGAAGAGTGACTTACCCTGGCAGAATTGAGGAGATCATTCATCCTCTTGTGGAACTGGGTGGCTGTCTTCTTCTGAAGGGCCTTAGTGCTGACCACCACTGCCACCATCTCCCAAGCTGGATTGGTCATGTTGCTGCCCATCCTGCAGTCAGAGCGGGGGTATAGGACATCCCGGTGAGCCTCCAGGGCATCCAGCAGTCACTTGAGGGACCCGTGGTTGAAGCGGGGTGCTGAGGCATTTTTTCCTTTGCTGACCATGTCTTCCATGCAGCAATAGTAAGCTGGAAGCAATGAGCGCTGTGTTTGTGGCTGGACTTTAAACATAGCGCCCAACATGATATGGCGGTGGGGTGATGGCCGGCAGGCAAATGAGAGCACGCCCATGGAAACGGCGTGTTTCCTGGGAATGCATAAATAAAGAGGCGGGTTTGGGACATACAGAGTGAAAACCCGCCATCGCGGCTGGTGGATAAAACATTGTTTTACCCGCCTGCTACTGAACTTAGTGCAAATCTGGGAAAACTCTGCCCTAAGTCTAAGTCCCTAAAGTTTTACTGTTTCTTCAGTGTAGGTTGTGCTTAGTTAATTACTGCGGAGGTTTGACTGATATGACTTCACTGTGGCTAACTGAGGTTATAATTATGATGAACCATTGCCACAACCCAGGTCCTTGTCAGTGAAGGGCACACAATGAGTTTTTAATATCAGCTTGAGCATTTTGCTTATAACTCTTAGATGAACCAAGTGATATATTTTACAACGGCATGGATGAATATAATTTTGATCTTGTTCATTTCCATGCTCGACTTACTTTTGACAGTCCCTTGATATTTCTTTCTTAATTCTCATGGTCTTTGAAGAAAGTTCATGACAATCATTAAGTTATACTTCACTTTTTTGAGAACCTTTCAGTTAGCATTTTAACACTCACTTTAAAGAGCTCCTCTAGCCTTGTTTAATGTATTACATTCACAATTAACCTCCTGCTGGCTGTCATTTCTCTTGTTCTTTCTTCTTGTCACTTCTTTGAGCTAATGTTATCATTTCCCTGCACTGGGAGGCCCATTCTTCATCCCATTTTAATTTATAGTAACCTTCATTCTTCAGTGTTAAGATGTTTAATGATCATTTCCATGGTGAGACACCACTACCTGCTTAGCATAAACTAAATTCAACATTTCTGCTCCTTTGAAGTTATGGCAAATATGAATAAAATGACAATGCCATTTCCTTAATTCTTGCTTCAATGACTATCACATTCCTTTCCAAGTGCTGTGAATGTCCGAGGTCACTGAGTCGAACAATAAATTGTAGTTTATGTTGGTACTAAAAAAGAAACATCTTGGTAGGCTTATACTTGTTTAAGCCAAAATTGTGAAACTTAAAAAGATGAATCGAATTAGTGTATAGATATGTTTCATATTTAAATTGTAATTTTTTGAAGAAAGGGGTATCTTATTTGTGATGTAATATAATTTTGAAATTTTATCTATTTTATGTCATTGCTATTTGAAGAATGAACAGAAATTGAAATAAAGTATTACATATAGCATTCCTTAACCTTGGCAGAAAATTGTTACAGGCAGAATATTGCAGGGTTTGTTTTAACTTATTCTATTTCCAACTGTCAAAATTATGTCCAAAACCCATGTAGCCCTGGCCATTATGTACATTTGAAAGTGAAAAAAGAACATATTAGTCCCATGAATACTCAGCTGTCCATTAATTGGTAAAATCATAAGCATCCCCAATCTCAATTACTAGGACCCCTGGTAGTGGCAAAAAAAAACTGTGGCTAATTTCAGAATACCATTGATAGCAGCATATATGTCAAACCAGCATATAAGGCAACCCCACTTTTTCAGTGTCAATCCCTATCCCCCTTGCCATTTCTTCTAAGAAATGGAATGCTTGCATTAGGAGTCAGTGTGAATTTATCACCTCACAATTGCATACTTCACTCATCTTATAAGTTGCTACATGGGATCAAGCAGGTAATAGAGGCCATGTTGCCAAGAAGATGTGCTGGAGATTAAGGCACACCAACACAGGACAGACTGCGAAAGTATGAATAGAAATGTGTTCTCCGGCAAAAAGAATGAAATAAAAAGCAGGTTTTAAGTTAAAAGTCCTAATATTTGCTAATTTGCCAAGTAACTGTGCTGCAGTGAGGGAATTCAGTTATAGTGAAAAACTGGTGCAAGAATAGGAGAAGAAGGAATCTACCCTGAAGAAGATGCCCAAGACCAAATGCACCATGAGAACAGGGACTGGCTACTGGCCTGATCTTGAGAATCATATATTGGAATCTGTCCTCGAAAATTATTGGAATGATTACATTGTCACCAGAAATGTAATGCATATATAGGCACTTAAGTGGGCCAAATCAAACCCCATGAGTCCAGCAAAGATTTCAGAGCAACCACTAGTTGGTGTAGCTGCTTTGTGCAACAAAAATGTCCAGTGTTGTGGCAGAAGACCTAGATTGCTGAGAGAGTACCGAAAGACCTTGATGCTAAAACGATCAGTTTCCAGCAAATCATCATCAAAAAACGGCACAAAAACAAATGTCCATTAGGTCACATCTGTAACATGGATGAAATGCCCATGAATTTCAATATGCCCAAACTGTGGAGTGGAGTGAAAAGATACAAAAACAGTTCTGGTGAAAGCCACAGCACATGAAAAGACAACATTCATGGTGATATGAGGCTGCATGGCCGACAGAACAAAATGAAAGCCCTATGGTAATTTTCAAACATAAAACCATGCCGAAGATCAAGTTCCTTACATGAATCTTTGTGCATGTCCTTGACAAAGGCTGCATGGATGAGTGAAGTTATGGACTGATAATGCATGGAATAAGCATCCCAGTGGCCTACACAAAGATACAGCTTATTAGTATGGCTCCTGTTTAAATCCTGTGTAACCAAAAAGATAAGAGGCGACTGTGAAAAAATAACACCCACATTGCAGTTATACCTCGGGGCCTAATGTCCATAGTGTGACCTTTGGATGTATGCCTCGACATCCATTCAGGGATCATGTTCACTCTAAATGGAATTGATGGATGGTTGATGGAGGAAAAAAACCTTCACAAAAAGTGGAAATTTGCATGCTGCCCCATTTGATGTTTTGTGTGGTTTCAAACCCTGGGATGCTGTTAATGCACAAACTGTCCTCAGATTATTCAAAAAATGCAGAATATCTTACTCAATGGATGGAGAGGAAGATGATTTGTTGTGGGGGGGATGATTCTGAAACTGAAAGTGCCAAATCTGATCCAGAGTGGGATCATTTTGGTGATGTCATAGCCAAAATGACTCAGAATGAATTTCATGAACTCTTTGTATTGGATGCAGAAGACAATTCATTTGACAGTTATAGATACTTTGATTGTGGTTAAAGGTATGCATGTATAATTAATTCATTCAATCAAATATACCACATAGATTTAATTTGAATTACCAGTGTTATTTTTCCACACTTCAAAATGGCTACACCAACACCAGCAATTTACATTTTGTACTCAGCATTTAAGTCAATCCCCATTTTGGGAAGGATTTTTCAAGGCTTGAAAGGTCGACTTCTACACTGTGATCCCTGTTAACTCTACAAAAAGACGATGAAGCAAACTCCAGGAGATCATAAACAAAAACAGTATTACCTGGAAAACCTCAGCAGGTCTGGCAGCATCGGCGGTGAAGAAAAGAGTTGACGTTTCGAGTCCTCCTGACCCTTCCACAGAACTGAGCGAATATAAGGAGAGGGGTGAAATATGAGCTGGTTTAGGGTTGTGGTGGGGGGTGGTGGGGAGGGGAGAGAAGCTGGGGGGGGTGGTGCGTTTGTAGGGACAAGCAAGCAGTGATAGGACCAGATAATCAAAAGATGGCACAGACAAAAGAACAAAAGAACACAGAGGTGTTGAAGGTGGTGATATTATCTAAACGAATGTGCTAATTAAGAATGGATGGTAGGGTACTCAAGGTACAGCTCTAGTGGGAGTGGGGTGGAAAGAATAGCGGGGCATAAAAGATTTAAAAATATTTAAAAATAATGGAAATAGGTGGGAAAAGGGAAATCTATATAAATTATTGGAAAAAACAAAAGGAAGGGGGAAGAAACAGAAAGGGGGTGGGGATGGAGGAGCAAGTTCAAGATCTAAAGCTGTTGAATTCAATATTCAGTCCGGAAGGCTGTAAAGTGCCTAGTCGGAAGATGAGGTGCTGTTTCTCCAGTTTGCATTGGGCTTCACTGGAACAATGCAGCAAGCCAAGGACAGACATGTGGGCAAGAGAGCAGGGTGGAGTGTTAAAATGGCAAGCGGCAGGGAGGTTTGGGTCATTCTTGCAGACAGACCGCAGGTGTTCTATAAAGTGGTTGCCCAGTTTACATTTGGTCTCTCCAATGTAGAGGAGACCGCATTGGGAGCAACGAATGCAGTAGACTAAGTTGGGGGAAATGCAAGTGAAATGCTGCTTCACTTGAAAGGAGTGTTTGGGCCCTTGGACGGTGAGGAGAGAGGAAATGAAGGGGCAGGTGTTGCATCTTTTGCGTGGGCATGGGGAGGTGCCATAGGTGGGGATTGAGGAGCAGGGGGTGATGGAGGAGTGGACCAGGGTGTCCCGGAGGGAACGATCCCTACACAATGCCGCCGGGGGGCGGGGGGTGAAGGCCCATCTCCTGCGCATCCGCCCTCATGCCTTCGCCTCCCTCCCAGAAGCATGACAGGGTCCCCCTTGTCCTCACTTATCACCCCACCAGCCTCCGCATTCAAAGGATCATCCTCCACCATTTCGACCAACTCCAGCATGATGCCACCACCAAACACATCTTCCCTTCACTCCCCCGGCGGCATTCCGTGGGGATCGTTCCCTCCGGGACACCCTGGTCCACTCCTCCATCAGCCCCTACTCATCAATCCCACCTATGGCACCTCCCCATGCCCACACAAAAGATTCAACACCTGCCCCTTCACTTCCTCTCTCCTCACCGTCCAAGGACCCAAACACTCCTTTCAAGTGAAGCAGCATTTCACTTGCATTTCCCCCAACTTAGTCTACTGCATTCATTGCTCCCAATGCGGTCTCCTCTACATTGGAGAGACCAAATGTAAACTGGGCGACCGCTTTGCAGAACACCTGCGGTCTGTCCGCAAGAATGACCCAAACCTCCCTGCTGCTTGCCATTTTAACACTCCACCCTGCTCTCTTGCCCACATGTCTGTCCTTGGCTTGCTTCATTGTTCCAGTGAAGCCCCACACAAACTGGAGGAACAGCACCTCATCTTCCGACTAGGCACTTTACAGCCTTCTGGACTGAATATTGAATTCAACAACTTTAGCTCTTGAATTCGCTCCTCCATCCCCACCCCCTTTCTGTTTCTTCCCCCTTCCTTTTGTTTTTTCCAATAATTTATATAGATTTCTCTTTTCCCACCTATTTTCATTATTTTTAAATATTTTTAATTTTTTTTTGCCCTGCTAGTCTTTCCACCCCACTAGAGTTGTACCTTGAGTGCCCTACCATCCATTCTTAATTAGCACATTCATTTAGATAATATCACTACCTTCAACACCTGTGTTCTTTTGTTGTTTTGTCTGTGACATCTTTTGATTATCTGCTCCTAACACTGCTTGCTTGTCCCTACAACCACACCACCCCCCCAACTTCTCTCCCCACCACCCCCCGCACCCCCCACCCACCTTAAACCAGCTTATATCTCACCCCTCTCCTTATATTCTCTCAGTTCTGTGGAAGGGTCATGAGGACTCGAAACGTCAACTCTTTTCTTCTCCACCAATGCTGGCAGACCTGCTGAGTTTTTCTAGGTATTTCTGTTTTTGTTTTGGATTTCCAGCATCCACAGTTTTTTGTTTTTATCCAGGAGATCATAGTTATTCCTGCTGCATGACTAGTAGTACTATATCCTTATGCTAACCCACACCTCATCATATATTCTAGTTTCTTTTGGAACTTGGGGTTATACAGGATCAGAATTGATGATCTCCTTTCTTTGGGAAGACACAAAGGTCAGACATCTTACTAATATGAATGAAAAAATGCTGCAGGGGGCACATATATAATTAAAAGTATTTAACTTTAGATGATAGCATGAAATGCTCAATATTGGTTTGACCACCCCTTTAAACACCTCTCCTGATTTTTAAGAGGAATGTTTACTGGATGTTTGACTGAATATGGGCCTTTGCAATATCCTGGCCATAGTACTGAAGACTTGTGCTCTAGAACTAACTGCATTCCTAGTCAAGCTGCTCTAGTACAGCTACAACACTGGCAGCTAACAGACTATGTGGAAAATTGCCCAAGTATGTCCTGTCAACAAAAAGCAGGAAAAATCCAATCTGGCTAATTACCACCTATCAGCATCCTCTCAATCATTAGCAAAGTGATGGAGGGTGTCGTTAACAGTAATATCAAGTGGCACTTGGTCCATAATGATCGGTTCATCAATGTTTATGGGTTCCGCCAGGGCCATTCAGCTCCTGGCCTTATTATAGCTTGGTCCAAACATCGAATTCAAGGGATGAGGTGTGAGTGACTGTGCTTGACATCAAGGCAGCATTTGACCGAGTGTGGCATCAAGGAGCCCTGGCAAAATTGAAGTCAGTGGGAATCAGGAGGAAAACTCTCCACTGGCTGCAGTCATACCTAGCACAAAGGAAGATGGTTGTGATTGCTGCATGCTAATCATCTCAGCTCTGCACCTTTGTTGCAGGAGTTCCTCAGGGCAAGTGCACTAAGTCTAACTATCTCAAGCTGCATCATCAATGACAATCCTTGCAACGTAAGATCAGAAGTGGGGATGTTCACTGATTGCACAGTGTTCAGGAACGTTTTCAACTTCTTAGATATTGAAATAGTCCGTGCTCATTTGCAGCAAACCCTGGACATTTTCAGGTTTAGGCTGATAAGTGGCAAGCAACATTCACGCTGCACAAGTGCCAGGCAATGACCACCTCCAACAAGAGAGAGTCTAACCATTTACCCTTGATGCTTGATCGTATCACAATCGCTGAATCCCTCACTAACATCCACGACTAGAAATTGAACTGGACCAACTATATACAAGACACAAGTCAGGAATGTGATGGAATAGTTTCCAGTTGCCTGGATAAGTGTGGCTCCAACAATACTCAAGAAGCTCAACAACATCCAAAACAAAGGATTCTGCTTGATTGGTACCCAACCAGTAGCTTAGCTGTTCATTCCCCCCACCACTGTCGCAGGGTGGCAGCAGTGTGTACCATCTACATGATGCACTGCAGCAACACATCAAGCCTCCTTCGACAGTATCCTACGAACCTGTGACCTCTACCACCTAGAAGGACAAGGGTAGCAGATGCATGGGAACACCACCACCTGAAAGCTCTCCTCCAAGACACATGCCATTCTTACTTGGAACTATAATGCTCCTCCTTCATTGTTGCTGGATCAAATTACTGGAACTCACTCCCTAACAGTTTGGGTGTCTCTGCACCACATCAACTGCAGTTGTTCAAGAATGGTTCAATGGTTCTTCCCTAGGACAATAGGAATGGGCACAATGAATGATGACCTTGCCAGTGGAGCTCACACCCTACAAGTGTGACAGCCATCCACTGATCATTCCACAGGGCAATGCCTTGACCAATCAAGGTCAAGCTGCCTGGTTCAAATTTCAAACAATGTTTGGCAGTTAACTGTCAGTCACCATAAATTGGTACATTCTCCATGAAAATGCCTCTATCAATCAGAATATACTTCCTAACCAATCAGCAATCTCTTCTCATACAGTATAAATTGTTGTTCCCCCTTTATATTAGAATTCTTGTGATGTGTCCTGATGAGTGAAAGATGAAAAGCTTTGACATGTTTCTTTTTTCAGTAATACTCAAGTTCTGTACTACTAAACAACTAAGTTATTTTATCTTCAACACAGTTCTTTGATTCTGTGACCAATATGAATAATTTATATTTCTAATGGATGTAATCACCCTTTCCTCAAACCCCTTACATTACAGCTACATTATAAGCTTAGGGATGGAAAATTCATCATTCAAGTTTTTTCACTATCAGCTCTGACCTTGTAAGACAAACAAAAGTTAGAATTTAACTGCAATTAACTCCAAGCTTCTTTGAATTACCTTTTGTACAGGGTTATTTATCAGTTTCTCAATCAGATGCCCCAATTTTTCACAGTTAAAACTTTAATTCCTAAAACTAAAAGTTATATCGTTAAACATAAATTATGAACTAGATATTCGCAACAGTGGCAAGGACACAGAATATACTCTGGTGAGTGAATTTCAATGTTAATCACCATGTGTGCCTTTGTTGTGTCATCACTGGCCTAACTGGTCAAATCTGGATGGATATAGCTGCTAAACTGGGCTTGCAATGGCAGCAGTGATAGGAGTGTTCAAGTCCTATTCTCACAATGAGCACACCCTCTATTGTATCACTGTGCTAAGTGGAATAGATTAAGAACAGATCTCGCAGCTCAAAACTGGGCATCCATTAGTCACAGCAGAATTGTATACCACTACAATCTGGAATATCTCTGGTGGTGTTTGACCAAGTATAGCACCAAGGCTTCCTTGTAAAGCTGGTCAATTGGGATTGGGGAGAACAATGTCTAGTGGTACATTGAAGGTGGTCCTAATCATTGGAGGCTAATAACCTCAGCCTCAGAACATTGCTTCAGGAGTTTCTTAAGGCATCCTAGATTCAACCATCTCAACCTTTTTCATCCATGATGTTCTTACCTTTGTAAGGTCAGAGTTACACCTTTTCACTGATGATTGCACTTTCAGCATTGTTCCTATCCCTCAGATACTGAGGCAGTCTGTGCCCACATGAAACAAGTCCTGGACAATATCCAGGCTTGGGTTGATGTGTAAAGTAACATTTGCACCCAGCAATTGTTGGGCAATGTTTATCTCCAACAAGAAAGAGCATAACCACCTACCCTTGACATTCGATGGCATTAGCATCACTGAATCCTCCACCATTAACAGTCTTGGGGTCACCAATGCCTTGAGTCCGAACTGGATCCACCATATGCAGACTGTGGGCACCACAGCAGGTCAGAATCTGGGTATTCTGAGGAAATTGGCTCACCCTCTGACTCATCAAATCTTCTTTACACTTATAATGCACAAGTCAGGACGGGGATGGAACAGTCTCCACTAGACAATATAGGCACAGTTCCAACAACATTTAAGGAACTTGGCACTGTACAGGAAAAAGCAAACCACTTGATGACCTTGCCATCCGCTGGCTGCTTATGTTCTTATGTTCACATGTTTTTAAATATACAAAACCTTCACCACCAACTCACCGTGGCTACCATATGTACTACCTATAGGATGCACTGCAGCAACTTAACACAGCTTCTTCTTTAGCACCTCCCAAACCTGTGACCCCCAACACCTAGCAGGACAAGGAAAGCGGGTGCATGGGAACACCATCAGCTCCAAGTTCCCTTCCAAGTCACACACCATCCTGACTTGGGCATATTTCACCTTCCTTCATCGTTGTTGGTTCAGAATCCCAGATGTCTTTAGTTAACGGCATTGTCAGGTCACCTCCAGCTCGTGAAATATAACAGTTCAAGAAGAAGGTCCAAAACTGTATCTATCTTTTCAAGGGCAACTAAGGATGGATAATTACCAGCCTTATTGGTGATGCCCACAATGCAAGAATTAATTTTTAAAAAATGTCATCTGTGAGTTGACCTAAACCAGTCCAATTCAGGTCACCCTGAATTCAGAATTTAATCTGGTGCTCCAAGTAAGTGCATTTATGAAAGGTTACAGTCATAAGCATCTATTAAGCATTCCTACAGGGCAAATCATTTAAAATTTATAAATTCCATTAAAAAAAAAATAGAAGGTATGAACAGATGTCTCTCAGAATATACTGCCATAGTGCAGAGCAGAAATGAAATGAAAGTTTTAAATTATTAAAAGGCGTTATTCACTGAAATTCACAATTAGGGAAGGGGCTAATGGAAGTTGGAATATCCAGTATCTACAGTACCATTGTGCTGATATATCTGAAAACAATTATTATTAGGTACAAGTTTTGAAAATAAGATTGTTGTCATAACTTTGATGTTAATGGAAAATAACTTGGATCTTGAATCTTTCTTTGATGAACTGGACGTTTTATTTGCTAATAAATGTTTTTATAAATATGGTTTAACGCAATACAAGAAGACATTTTGCTAGAAGACTTAGCTAGCTCTGAGGAGCACCAGGAAGTACATGAACTGACCCAGAGCATATTGAAATGTTTCTTGAAACAATGGTTTGATAGACATATAAATAATATGCCCTTTGATAATAGGTATCATGTTTAAAGAGTAGATTTATGCCAAGAGTAATTCTTTACAGGTTATAATGGGAAAAATACTAGATTATGAATTACAATTGAGTGTGCTGCTCATTGGTGTTGTTTTTAATTAACTTTTCAACTAATTCATTACTAGATTTCTATTTGTGTAACAATAATCAATGTCATTACATCAATGGTCACAATGAATTTGTACAAACTGAAGTATTTTCTGTAAGGTCACACAAAATGGTGTTTCTTAACTATTTAATTGAACGTGCAAAGTAATTTTTAAAAACTCTGGTGAATATAGTGTAAATCTGCACCACTAAGAGCAAAGCATGGTAAGGGTATTGGTAGCAAATTGATAATAATATTAATAGTAAAACATATTTTTTAAATCCTCAAATTTGCAGCCCAAGGACAAATAGATTTGAACGTTGTTCATGTGGGTATATTATATTCAAAGAATCAATGTGTATTTTCCTAAACTAATGTAATTCTATATAACTCTAGGATTAGTATTGGGATTCAACTTCTCAACAGAACATATACCTTACAGTCTTGTTCAGCCATCATGGGCAGAATTTTCCTCCTGTCTGGCGGGCCGTTCAGGATCGGGCGCAGGCAAGCGTGGACCCGATCGCCACCCGCAATTGAGTCTGCGCCGCCATTTTACACGGGCAGGCCAATTAATTCCTGCCCAGCATGAAACGTGGCTCCCGAGGATAGCGGGAGTGGGCATGCAGCGGCGGGACTACTATGACCGTCGAGTCCAATGACGACCCGGAGGCCTGGTTAAAAGAGCTCCTGCAGCCTTGCAAAGGCTGTCAAACATGGCCAGTAGAAGGGCTCCCCAGAGCGCTGCTGGTGAGCAGGCCAGGCAGGAGGATAGGGCAATGGGGGCACTGTGCCCCTCATTTCTCAGACAATTGCCTTGCTGCCCTCCTCAAGGAGGTGGCAGCATGGCAGGAGGTCCTTGTTCCCAGGAGTGGGAGGAGGAGGAGCCCCTCACCCCCCACCACCCCCACCCCGCCACCCCCCACCACATGACCAAACATTCCTGGGACGAAGTGGCGGAGGTGGTGAGCTCCTGCGACGTGGTGCGGCACACCTGGATCCAGTGTCATAAGCATTTCAATGACCTCTTGCGCTCGGGAAGGGTGAGTACCATGTTGGCGTTGGTCACGTAACGCAGTAGGTAGGCTTTCCCTCCCTGACCCCCCACCTCCACAACTCTGAGTGTAGTTACTACAATGAATCATTGATGGCATGCACCCTTTGCTGGGTGGTCCAGCAGATATTGCCCATGCCGAGGTCACCCTGAGAGGGTGGTGTTGAGATGGGTTCTGCACCCGCAGCATGTGGTACACCGAGACCCACATTACTGTTTTGAGGGCAACCTGGAGGATCTACACCTAGGCGCAGTGCTGGAACTGCAAAACATGTCTAAGTCAGGGTGCTGACATGCTGGGAGGGGAGCTTCCAGGTGGTGGGGCAACAATCCATTTGCTGCCTTTTATGTTCCATGCGCTTGCGCCTCCTTGCTTTGCAAGGTTGGACCGTGTGGTGCCAAATGTGATGTAGGCAGCATTTGGCCAAGGGGAGGAGGAACAAGCCTGGCATTTTTGTGTAAGTGTGCGGCAGCTGCGGGGTGAGAAGGCACTGGAGCCCCACAATGTCCCACTCTGGTTGGGGTGGGCCGGCCGTGAAGAGATTCCAGGTACAAGTTGCACTAATCAATGCTCTTCTCTCCTTTGCAGGGGAAGAATGCACATAATGCAGCCGAGTGGGTGAGGACTGGCAGAGGGCTGACACAGTTGGCGATCATTAGCAGGTTCGAGCAGGAGGCCCCCGATCTGGAGAGGTGCCATGTGCCCAGGTCCACTGGTGTCGGTGAGGCTGGAGTGCGATGGGCAGGTATGTTAGCCCAGCACTGAGGTCACCATTAGTGTCCCAGCAGCCATGGCACTGCTGAATATTCAGTGATTGAAGTTTGCAACATGGCTTGACCATTGCTTATGGAAGGATGAGCGCATAATGATCTGGGGGACAGCGATGCACATTGACATTGTCTCCATGTTAACTGATCAGATATCCTTGTTCTTCCTTTCAGCATCAGCAGAGAGGGCCAGGAGGAGGAGGCATGGGGCCACCTCTCACATTTGAAGGCTCTGAAGTCTCTGACCCACCAGCATCACCATCTCTGCCAGGCAGGCACTAGCATGGATACTAGCACCTCGTTGGGAATTAGATCATTGGATAGTATCCCGGGACACAGTGGTGAGGGCACTTCACAGTCGCTGGAGGAGTTGGCAGAGACAGAGAGTGCCCATGGCACCAGCAGTTGGAGGACTGCAGGGGACCAGGCACATGCTCAGTTGGTGGCTGGTGATGTGCATCTGGAGTCGTCCATGAGGCAGCAAACACTGGAAGCCCAGCAGGGTATGTGGGAAAATCTGGTGGAGATATATGAGGCTATGCTTGGCTTGGTGTCTGTGGTGGAGGAGTCCATGCGGACCATCATCGATGCAATGAGCCTCATGGCCGAGCGCCATGTGTCCTCCATGGAGAGATTGTCGACTCTCGTGGAGAGGCTTCTCCAGGAGACCAATCAAGGCTTCCTGGGGCTACACTTGGACCTGCAAGCCTTCACATCAGCATGGACCTCAGCTGGTCAGTGTCAATGTGGGAGATGGTCTGGCCACCAAGTTCCCCAGCTCTGTGTCCATCCATCTATGGTGAGCAGGGGGGTCCAAAGTGACCTCACGTCGGCGCAGCAGCTGGCTGTTGTCTCTATGGGCTCCTCTCAGGGTGCTCCGGATGAGAGCAGCAGCTCCTCTGCCACTCTGCCAGTGACCGTTGCGTCCAGTGAGGCTGCGATGATTGGGGAGATGCCAGCTGTGGAACTGGCAGCTCCCTCCCAAGTGGTGCCAGTACAGGCTCCACGGGCCAGAGGACTGCTGCCAAGGTCATCAAGGCCAATAGGACAGGAGAGTGAGCAGGCCAGTGCCAGCGAGGGGGGAGCACCTAGACAGAGCACCCGAAAACGTAAATTTAAGGCACCTTAGGCACACCATGGGTTTCTCACTGATGCTTTTGTGTTGCCCCGCAGTGAGGTCATGATTAGTTGGTGTGGTGTTTAACAGGTTTGTCATTATGTTCATTTTGTTATATCATTAAAATTTGACATGTGAGTATGGCTGAGGGTGACTCTTTTCCTCTGCAGGTGGATAGTTACCCATGATGTTATGAGCGAGTTGTGTCACACTGAGCTTTATTGACAAGACCCTTAGCTAATGTTCTTATCCAGGCAGATTTAACACTCAGGTATCGCATATGGAGCCTGCAGCACAGGCTTGTGTTGGAGGTCCACCTGCGGTGTGCTAGCTGAAGGTTCATTAGATTAAAGCCTCCCGGGTGTCCCTGCCTATCTGGGGTATGCCTGTGTCAGTGTCTACCCTCTCAGCATTTCCCTGTGTATGCTCATCCTCAGACTCACTGCTGGACTCATCGTGTGCAGCCGCAGCCACTGTGCTACAACTTCTTTGTCCACTGTGTCCCTCCTTTCCAGCGGAAGATTGTTGAGAGCGCAGCATGCAACCACTATCAGTGACACATGATCTGGGGGGTACTGGAGTGCGGCCCCCTGAGCATCCAGGCATCGGAAGAGCATCTTAATGAGACCGATGGTTCTCTCCACCACAGCCCTTGTGGTGCTGTGGCTCCTATTGTACCGCCGCTCAGCTTCTGTTCTTCAATGGCGGGAGAGGCATCATGAGCCACCTTCTAAAGGGGATAGCCCTTGTCACCCAGCAGCCATCCATCCAGCCGAGCCGGAGCACTGAAGAGCCCCGGCACCTGGGAGTGTCTGAGGATGTAGGTGTTGTGGGAGCTGCCTGGGTACCTTGCACAAACTTGTAGAATCTGCATCCTGTGATCACACACTATTTGAACTTTCATGGAGTGGAAGCCCTTCCTGTTGACGAAGGCGCAGGGCTCACCTGCTGGCGCCTTGATGGCCATGTGTGTACAGTCTATAGCACCCTGGACGCGGGGGAAGCCAGCAATGGCCGCGAAGCCTCTGGCTCGCTGTGTCTGGCTGGCCTGTTCCCAGCGGAAGTGGGTGAACATCAATGCACGCCTGAATAGAGTGTCTGTAACCTGCCTGACACAAGAGTAGACAGCTGATTGTGAGACACCGCAAAGATCAGCCGCTGAGCCCTGGAAAGATCCAGAGGCATAGAAGTTGAGGGCAGCTGCGACCTTTAGAACCGCTGGCATGGGGTGTCTACACACACAGTTAGGGGAGAGCGCAGGACCTATCTTCTGACAGATAGAGTTGACTGTCTCCCTTGAGAGAGAGAGCCTCCTTTGGCACTGCACCTCAGACATATTGAGGTAGCTGCTTCCCCGCCTGTATACCCTGGCAGCAGGAAAGTGGTGTCTTCTGCGGCCCCTTCTGCCTTGGACTTCCTGTTGGCCCTGCGCCCCTTGTGCCTGCGCCTCTCCTCCCAAAGATGGCTCTCTTGGAGGCTGAATGTGCACTCCTGGCCTCCTCCCCCTTGTGGCCTTCCCTTCCTCCTCAGAGGAGGTGCCTCCAGTGGATAGCACAACTCCCATTCTCAGGATAAGGGAAGGCTTCCTGAAACCTGCAGGCCCTAAAAAGGATCTTCACTACAGAGTGCTGATCTAAAGGCTGTTCGTCCTGTCCAAGCAGCTGGTATGAGTTTCAAAGTATTTCTGCTCACATAGGCAAGTATCAATAACTTTCCAAATTAACTATCTGACTGAGCACATTCACGACCCCACTGACCCCTCTTATCCCATCCATGGTTTATACAAATGTGTCCTACCTGCCTGCCCGTTGCGCCCTCGTGACAACCTGAAGAATCACACGGGCCCCGAAAAATTGCCGTCAATTTGGTGCCTTGAAGGCCTTAAGTGGCCTGTTAATTAATGGTGGGCGCACATCCGAGATCATCGCGTGCCCACCCACCAAAATATCGTCATGGCACGTCATGGCACCGGAATGCTTGCCCAATGTCACTGCACATCATTTTACACATCGGCCTGTGGGGCCCGCCACCACATGCCAACGGGAAAATTCTGTCCCATAAGATATTCAGTATCTTGGAAGCTACTGAGATTCAGATGATGAAGGGCATATGACCCATCTTAATTCTTCTATCCAGAATGAAAATACACGCATTTTTTCAATCCAAATTGTCACTGTAAATTATAAACAATCTTCACCCCAAAACAAAAATGACTTGGGGTACCCAACTCATTGCTTCTACTTGCCTGACACAATTCCTCTAACTAGTGTTGTTGCTTTCTCCTATTCAGTCAGTTTCAATGACACTATGATTGATGCAGTTTCTTATTCGTTCCCATAGTTTTGAGCGTTGCTCGCAGGCTTTTGTGTGAAACTTCATCAAATGCCCTTTTGAAAGTCTTAATTACATAACAGAGTAGGGATTCCCACTGTTCACTTTGGTTGTTGCTTCTCCTCAAATAAATCATGGAAACTGGTCTGACAGGATCTCTCATCTAAAACACTGCTAATTTCTCGGTGATTATCGTACAGATGATCCTCAAATTAATTTCAGATGATTAACTCTATTATTTTGGACCAATTGGCCTGTGTCTGTTTCATCTCCCTTTTTGAATAGGGGCATTCCGTTGGCACCTCTGCAGAGCCCAATGAGTTCCCCATGATCATCAGTGCTTCAAATATCTCCTTTAGATCCTTTCCACCTCAGTTATATCAACATTCCACATTTTGCAATAGTACCTGCTTTTAGAGGAGGTCAGGTTATTCATGTCTTCCCTTGTGAATACTTTAAGAATCCAATCGTCCAAAATTACTATCATGTGCTCATCCTCAGTTTCAAACCCATTTGCATTTTTTAATATTCTGACCTCTTTTTGACCGTCATCTTGTGATTGTACTACTGAAGGAATTTTTTATGTGTACTGTTAATAGCATTTACTCAAAAAGCAGAGATTCCAAAGCTGCAAAATGAAAGTAACAAAAACACCGTAGGCTTAGTTTTTGCCAAAAGAACAGGTTTATCAGAAACACATGAATAGATATCAGCTTTTCTGAAGCAGCTCTCACCTATCTTGCCAATTTAACAATACGAGCTGGATATTATTTCTGACTTTCTGCATGAGCTGCAGTTGAACATTTAACCTGAGCTTGTCAGATGATTTCCTTCCCTTGGGGCCTATCATATTTGGGAGGTGGATGCCTTTGTTTCCTTCATGAAAAAGACACAAAAAAAGGTGGGTCATATGGTTTTGGTCTAGACAGCATGCAAACATGCTGATGGCAAGAAACCAGTAAGTCAGACATATATTTATAATAACTGCTTAGGAATGTGGGACGGTGATCTATTAAGGGTGGCTGTAGCTATTATCACCTAGTTACTCTTAAATTTGCAGTAATTTTTTTCCTCTGTCACTAATTTGGTGAGCAACTTTGCTGTATTTGTAAATGACAGAATATTTTCCTTAATTTATTTTTCCAATGTCTTTCTCGATTATCCCGAAGCTACTGATTTTGGTACATCCCGCAGGTCCCTTCCACTTTCCAAATGGTTGCTTACGTGGCCAATGTTTAGGGTGAACCTGGACAATATGTGCTAGCAGACCATCACTGTAAGTGCTTGCTGCAGGTGTCAATCAATAGTTACACGTTTCCTTTGAGCTGCTCCTGCATCACAATGATAACTTCATTGGAAGTGTAATGGAAACCCCACTTGTCCATGTAAAAGGGGTTTCCGCCACATTCTCAGCAAAGTTATGATGGCAGATTAGGAAGAACTCCCAGAGGTTGTTTTAGCCAAGGGATAGATTTGGGTATTCATTAGCATACATGCAGAAGCTGACACCATGTTTGTGAATGATGCTGCTGATGTGGCACATAAATTATATATAGCAGTTATGAAGGGTTGAACTGTAAGCCACACACCAGATGACCATAATGGCTTGAAAGGGGCAGATAAATTGCTCGTGATCTAGTGGCCAGGATTTTACAGTTGCATGTGGGGGCGGGCCCAACATGATACACGTAAAATGTCATGCAATGATGTTGGGGGTGCATCCTGATGGCACTGTGCGCCATCGCAATATTTTGGAAGGCGGGCGCGCTATGAGTAGGGAGATACACCTGCTATTAATTAACGGGCCAGTTAAGGCCCTTGAGGCAGCAGTTGATTTCCATTTTGCGCAGCCCATGCGATTTTCAGAGCGTTGCACGGGTACAATGGTCAGGGGTGTAGGCCATATTTTCAAAGACCTCATCCACGGGTGGGATAAGAGGGGTGAATGGGCTCGCTAATGCGAGTTGTTAGAGCTTTAGATTATTACTTACTGCTACTTGCTTGTGTGAGTAGGACAACTTCATTTTTCTTCAGAGCTGCTTTGACAGGCATCAGTTCAGGTCCCAGAGGATTCACACTGCGTGGGGCCTTCCAGGTATCAGACAATCTTCCCTTACCCCGGGAATGGGGATTGTGGTCTCCGCTGGAGGCACCTCCTCTGAGGAGGAAGAGAGGGCTAGGAGAGGGAGGAAGCCAGGTGTCCTCATTCAGCCTCCAGGGGAGTGGCTTATGGGAGGAGAGGTGCAGGCACAAGGGGTGCAGGGCCAGCAGGAAGTTCAAGGCGGAAGGGGCCAAGGAAGATGCCACTATCTTGCTGCCAGGGTTTACAGGCAGCGAAGCAGCTATCTCAATATGTCTGAGGTGCAATGATGGAGGAGGCCCCGCCTCTCAAGGGAAAGAGTGACCTCCATCTGCCAGAGGTTTGGCCCTGAGATCAGCTCCGGCTGTGTGGGTGGACATCCATGCCAGTGGCCCTGAAGGTCACAGTGGCCCTCAACTTCTATGCTTCCGGCTCTTTCCAGGGGTCATTGGGTGATCTTTGTGGAGCCTCCCAATCAGCTGTCACAGTTGTGTCAGGCTGGTGACAGACACTCTGTTCAGCCGTGCATTAACTTTCATTGACTACCGCATGTACGAGGCCAGTCAGACAGAGCGAGCCAGAGGCTTCACAGTGATTACTGGGTTACCCCACGTCCAGGGTGTAATCGACTGCTAGGGTGGCCATCAAGGCACCAGTGGGTGAGCCCGGTGTCTTCGTCAACAGGAAGGGCTTCCACTCCATGAACGTGCACATAACGTGTGATCACAGGATGCAGATTCTTGAAGTTTGTGCAAGGTACACAGGCAGCCCCTATGACGCTTACATCCTGAGACACTCCCAGGTGCCGGGGCTCTTCAGTGCTCCAGCCTAGCTTGATGGATAGTTGCTGGGTGACAAGGGCTACCCCTCAGAAGGTGGCTCATGATGCCTCTCCACCATCCAAGAACAGAGGCCGAGCAGCGGTACAATAGGAGCCACGTCTCCACAAGGGCTGTGGTGGAGAGAACCATCAGTTTTCTCAAGATGTGCTTCTGATTCCTGGACCGTTCAGGGGGCGCACTGCAATATCCCCCAGATTGTGTGTTGCTGATAGTGGTTGCATGATGCACTCTCCACAATCAGGTGCTAGAAAGAGAGGGACACAGTGAATGAAGAAGATGTTGACGCGGCTGCTCTGGCAGCAGCCAATGAGTCCAGTAGTGAGTCCGAGGTCGAGCAAGCCCAGGAGAATGCTGAGGGCATAGACGCTGACCTGGGCAACATTCAGGGAGCCAGGGACACCCGGGAGGCTTTGATCCAATGCTGTTTCAGCTAGCCTACCAAAGATGAACCACTACCACATGCCAGGGCTGCAGGGTCAATACTCCGTACCTGACAGGAACATTTGCTTGGTGAACAACATGCCCTATGTGCCATTTCAATAAAGCTCAATGACAACAAGTCACTCATAACATCATGGATCACCCTTCACCTGCAGAGCTAATGAAGCACCCAGAGGCTTGTTTAAAATAAACACATTTACTGGTGTGGAGCCTGACATACATAAATCAAATTAAATGTAAAGGTGTTCAACATCACACCAACTTAAAAATAACTTAAAGGTGGGGCTAAAAAAACCACCCATGTTGTGCCTAAGGTGATTTACATTTGCGTTTGCGGGTGCTTTATCTAGGTGCTCCCCCCTCGCTGGCACCGGCATTGGAGGCAGCCTGCTCACTCCGCTGGCCTGTTGGCCTTGATGACCTTGGCAGGCGCTCTCTGGCCCGTGGAGCCTGTGCTGGCCCCGCATCCGAGGGAGCAGCCAGTGGCACAGCTGGCATCTCCCCAGTTGCCGCAGCCTTATCGGATGCAATGGTCACTGACAGAGGGGCAGAAGAGCTGATGCCCTCATCCAGAGCGGCATAAGAGAAGCCCGCAGAGGTGATAGGCAGCTCGTGCTTAATGGATAGGCACCCAGCTGGGATATTGGGTACCCAATCCATCTCCCACACTGATAATGGCCACCTGAGGTCATTGCCGCTGTGAGGGCTTGCAGGTCCGAGCACATCCCCAGGAATCACTGATTGTCCTCCTGGAGGAGCCCCTCCATAAGAGTCGCCACTCTCTCCATGGAGGAGGCAGTGCACTTGGCCATGAGGCTCATTGCATTGCTCATGCTCCACAAGGACTCCTTCATCATGACACCATGGCACGCATTCCCTCATGTATCTCTGCCAGGTCCTCCTGAACACCCTGCTGGACATCCAGTATCTGCTGCCTCAGGGACGACTCTAGAAGCCCATCATCAGCCACCGACTGAGCATGTTCCTGGTCTCCAGCAGTCCTCTGACTGCTGGCGCCCTGGCAGTCTCTACCTCCGCCTGCACCTCAAGCGAGTGTGAAGTGCCCTCACCGTTGTGCACCGAGATACTAGCCGATTATTCCCACTGAGGCACTGGTATCTGCGCTGGTGCCTGCCTGGCTGAGAGGGTGTGAAGCTGGTGCGTTCAGATCCTCCCTGTCCTCAGGGGTGAGGGGCGGTCTTTCCAGCCCCTGAGACCGAGGATGTTCTGGTGAGCCTGAAAGGAAGAACAAGGACATGTGACTAGTTGAAGTAGTTACACTGTTACTGTGCCTGCCTGGCACCAGGATCAGGGTGCCCTCGTCTTTCCATTATCAATGGGGATTCCATGTTTGAGGCTCAAATCAATATACAGTGGAATGGTTGTAATGACAAATATTCTGACCTCGGTGCGCTGCACTCTTACATCGCTGTGGCACCCCAATCTCATAGTGACCGGATGATCTAGGCACATGGTGTCTCTCCAGCTCCAGTGCCTCCTGCTCGTAACTTGTCAAGATTAGAAGGCGGGGTGCTCCTCCGCAACCTCTCTGTGTTATTGTGGGCTGTCTTCTCCTGAAAGGACAGAGGAGCATTGATTAGTCCACTCTCTACCTGCAGCGTCATTGCAGCCTGGCCAACCCTACCTGAGGAAAGCCTTGCAGGGCTCATCCGATTTGTGACCCTGGAGCCACAAACACTCATTACAAGCGGCCAGGGCACTCTTCTTGCCCAGATGCTGCCTCATTGACATTTGCCACACACACTCTAAGAACTCTGAGGTCCAGGTGGTGGGGAGGGGGTTGTGCCTAACTGCTGTGCTAAGTGACTTATGCCAACACAGTGCTCACCCCTGCCGATCGCAGGAGATCATTAAACCACTTGCGGCGCTGCATTCACGTGCGCTTCACCACATCACGGGAGCTGACCTCGGGTGCCACCTCCTCCCAAGCATTTTTGGTTAGGTGGGGGGCCTCCTCCTCCTGGACTTGGGGCCAGGATATCCTGGTGCCCTGTCACCTCCTCCAGGAAGGCAGCAAGGCACTCGTTGGAAATCCTCGGGGTCGATTGCCCCGCCGACCTGCCCTCCCACCTGCCCTGTTCTCCAATGACATTCTGCATCCGTGCAAAGTAAATGGCAGCTTTAGCACGGCTGCCTGCACCGATTTTGAATAGGCCACCGAGTCTGCATTGGACCAAGCGGACATTGAGCTCCTGTCCGCCCCTTCCCGCTGATCTCGGAAGATGTGCATTACGCTGGGCAGGCCTTAATTGGTCCACCTGTGTAAAATGGCGGTGCGCACCTGATCTCGGGCGGCGGTCAGGTTCCACAACCACCTCCGCCCATTCCCGCCATGCCCGCCTAACATGGGAAAAATTCTGGCCAATGATTTGTTGGAACAGAGATAACAAGATCTCAGTATTGTTAAGGATGAGAACAATCACTTTAACCTCCTTGACTCAGCCATTCAAAAAGGCCCTTAAATTCCAATCCCTTGTTATTTCATTCTTTAATTTCTTAAATGAAACCATGATTTTTGCTTCCATTATTCTGACTAGTGATTCTTCCCATATATTGTTTACTGTGTGTGAAAAATAAATTCCTGTTATTCTTAAATCCTAAATCTGCCTTTTACTAGTTTGCACCTGTGTCCCCTGCTTTTCCACACATAACTTAATTTAAAGTATTATTCTAAATTTGCCTTTTCCATGCCTTTTTTTTACCTTATCTACCTCAATAAGATAAAAATTCAGATGTGGCCTTTCAGGAATGATATGCCCAAGTTTCTCTCAGTTTTACTCATACTCAAACCTCTGACACAAGGGGTATCCCTTCTTCATACTGCCTCCAGCGCTTGAGTTTTTTTCCCTGTGTGCCTTTGACTAGAACTGCATATTACTCAAGATGTGGTCTAATTTGAGCGCTATACAGTTTGGTGACTTCTTGTGTAGGCCTGGAATTTCCTTGCTGTGTCAGAAACATGGGGGATCAGAACTTTTACTGACTCTGGAATGTACTTTCTCAAGCACTGCCCCAGATGTGTCAACTTGGGGGGATTTAATTAGCGGGACAGAGTGAAGCACTGAATACCAGAGTGCAGGAGTGGATGATGAGGAACCTGCTGTCTCTTCCTGGCAGGGGCTAGAAATGACTGCTTTTGTTGAAAAACCCTGGAGCTCAGATCTCAGAGACCATTCTCTCAAAAGTAACAGAATAGAACTCGTAGAAAAGCAATAGAAACAGCCCCTCTAAGCCCGCAGCATTCACAACCGCAGATTTTCTTTTCTCTCTTGTTCAGAATTCAGAAGGCTAAGGATTAAACAAGGCACTAGTTATCTTCTATTTATAAGAATTTTATCTGACATACAAAGTAACAGTTTTTATGAGAAAGTAAGTACTAATTATCGTACAGCCTATTTCTATGGCTACAACTTAGGACAAAAATAGGATCAAATTATTTCTTCTGCGGGGGAAAGGAAGGTTCCTCTCCTTACACTGCACTGTCTGGATGTCATAAATATTCACCTCAAATCCTTTGTTGAATGGGTTTTCTATATGATTTTCTTTCAAATCAGCTGTTTGACTGTCATATGAGCATGCACCCAAACATAGGAATTAGCAGGAGTAGGCCATTTGGCCCCTCGAGCCTGCACAACCATTCAATAAGATCATTGCTGATCTGATGTAACCTCAACTCCACATTCATGCCTACCCCCGATAACCTTTTCGCCCTTTGCAAACCAAGAATCTATTTCCTCTGCCTTATCCACCACCTTTTGAGGAAGAGAGTTCCAAAAAAAATTCTCCTCATCTCTGTCTTAAATGGGCGAACCCTTATTTTTAAAAGTGCTCTCTAGTTTTAGATTCTCCCACAAGAGGAAACATCCTTTCCATATCCATCCTGTCAAGACCCCTCTAATGGCCAGAATATTGTTATTGGCATGAGGGGGCGGGCCCAACATGCCGACGTGCAAAATGACCTCATCATGCATCATTTAGATATTACGTTCGGCGGGCGCACACTGAAGGCGGCTGAACGCCTGCAGAACTGTCAATGGCCTATTAAGGCCATTAAAAAACCAATTAAAGTAGTTAGCAACGCTGCCCATCTAAACTTAAGGTTGACGGGCAGGCAAAGTGCCCAAGTGGCCCTTGTGTTTTTCAGGAAACCTCATCCATGGGCAGGATGAGGTTTCCTAAAGGTTTAATAAAATCAATAAGTAAATTTTGCTAAATTGACAAACATGTCCCAGCTCATGTGACACTGTCATATGAGACATGTCTAAATAACTTTTCTCTTTCTTCATTAAAAAATTTCAATATACTTAATGTCCCTGAGGCAGCTCTGTACCTCAGGGAGATTTCTGCACTCTTTCACGTGCATGTCCGTAAGAGTGCAGGTCCCGGCTATCCCTTCTCCCCCTGCCCGCACAGGTAGGGCTGAGCCTTAATTGGCCCACCCACGTAAAATGGTGGTGCGCAGCCAACTGGCTCCACACCCGCTCGCTCCTGCCTGGTCTGCCCGACATAAGATAAGTTTTTGGCCTATATGTTTTGATCAGGTTGTCTCTTACTCTTCTAAACTCCAGCGGTTACAAGCCTAGCCTGTCCAACCTTTCCTCATAAGATAACTTGTTCTTTTCAGGTATTAGCCTAGTAAACCTTCTATGAACTGCTTCCAAAGATTTACATCCTTTCTTAAATAATAACAATATAAGGGTTGATTAAAGCACCAAATAATCTCTTAATTTGCATGGTTCCTTCTGTCCACAACTATCAGCATTGCTTCTTCTTATCAGTTATTCAGCGTTCATAGCTTCTGGAGGATCTATTAACTCTTGCTGACATACACATATATTTCTCTCTCCAAGCATCATGCACAACCAGCAAAAACCTTTATGCATCCTCATTTTAGTCTAGCTAAGAGTTCTGTGTTCTTGTATCAAGACATTGAGTGTTTCCACTCCATAATTCTGATCTTCCTTGAAACAAGTATTAAAAAATCCCCTCCAAGAAATTCCAAAACCTTCTTAAATCACATCAAAGAGATATTTTACAGCATGCGGAACATCCAAGTGAATATGATGATTATGGAGGTTTCTGCAGCAACGAGGGGCTGAATTTTCCTAGTCCCTCAGGGACCAAGAACAAAGTCAGAATACGACCTGTCAGGTATTTGACCAAAGGCAGCCGAGTGATCGTGCGGACATGGTGTCAAAATAGTAGTGGCCACTCACCCGGCAGCTCTAGGTAGCCAATTAGGTCCATTCATGGAATGATGGGGAGTAAGGTGATGATGCTGCCAGAATCCTTATGACCGCAGAAAGCCACCCCCTGCCTGGGTCCCCAGAGCATTACCCTGGGTCTCTAGATTACCAATCTAATGGCAATACCACTACGCCACCACCTCCCCTGATTCATTGGCTGTCTTCGGGAAGATGGCGAACGATGTCCCACCATGGCCACTTACAGGTTCCCAATCCGGAATTGAGGCTGATGGCAAAATCATGAACCAATGGGAAATACCCAGCCCAAGATGTCAGGATAAGGCTGTCAAGGAGATTGCTGCAGCTGGAGTCATAGTCACAGCAGCTTCCCGAGTTCCTCTCAGGGCTAACAGGACTTCATTGGGATTATTTATTCTGTAAAGGAGGAAGTCATTGAGAAATTGAATATGGTAAACTTAGATAATGAAGAACAATTCATGCAGGAAAGGGGCATGGCTGAGGTACTAAATGAATATTCTGCATCTAGCTTTATCAAGGAAGAAGATGATGCCCACGTCGTCTTGAAAGAGACAGTAGTTATTGGATAGGGTTGAAGTTAATAAGGAGGAGCTACTAGAAAGACTGGCTGTACTTAAAGTTGACAGGTCACCATGATTGAATGAGATCAATCCAAGGATACTGAGGGAAGTAAGGGTGGAAACTGTGGAGGCATAACTTTCCAATCTTCCTTCAACTCAGAGGTGGTGCCAGAGAACAGTAGAATTGTACATCTTCCACCCTTGTTCAAAAGGGGGATAATGATAAAGTCAGTAACTACAAGCCAGTCAGCTTAACTTGGTGGTGGGGAAGCTTTTAGAGATGATAATTCAGGATAAAGGAACAGACACTTGGGAAAAAGCAAATTAAGAAAAGCCAGCACAGATCTTTCAATGGCAAATCAGGTTTACCTAATTTGCTTGAGCTTTTCTATGAGGTAACAGAGATGGTGGACGGCATAATGTGGTTTATGTGATGTACATGGACTTGTGCTGCATTGAGGCACTGATCATTCAAAACCGGCTCTGTTGGGTGGGACATGTTGTTCATCTGCCTGACACTAGACCCCCAAAGCAATTGCTCCACTTGCAACTCAGTCGCAGCAGGAGACTTCCAGGAAGACAGCAGAAAAGCTTTAGGGATGTTCTCAAAGCCTCCCTGAAGAGGTCAAACATACCCACCAATTTATGGGAGACCCTGTGACCAACCAAAATGGAGAAGTCTCATTCAGGAAGCTACTAAATACATCGAGAGACACTGTTAGGAACATGCAGAGGCAAAGTCGAGGCATCAGGGGAGCACACAAACCTCCAAGCAACTCACCTACCCTACAGTACAAGCTCCACCTGCCTCATAAGTGGCAGAGACTGCAGATTGTCCATTGAACTTATCAGCCATCTCAGAACCCATCAAACTAGAGCGGAAGCAAATTGTCCTCAACCCTGAGGGACTGCATAAGAAGGAGAAGGAGGACATGGACTTCTAAAATGCATTTGATAGAGTGTCACATAACAAGCTTGTAAGCAAAGTTAGAGCTGAAAGAATAAAAGAGACGTTATTAGTATGGTTATGAAATCAGCTGAGCAATAGGAAGCAGAGAGGAATGGTAATCGGTTGTTTTTTGGGCTGAAGGGAGGTATACCGTGCAGCTCCCTAAGAATCAGTGTGAAGAATCTCTGCTTTGCATGATATATACTAATGACCTGGATTTGGGTGTACAGGGCACGATTTTCAAAATTTGGGGATGACACAAACTTGTGAGTATAGTGAACTGTGAGGAAGATAGTGATGGACTTCAAAAGGGTATAGACAGGCTGGTCAAAAAGTCAGACAAGTGGTAATTGAAACTTAATGCATGAGAATGTGAAGTGATTTATTTTTGGTAGGGAAATTGGGGAAAGACAATATAAAATAATAGGTACAATTCTAAAGGGGGTGCAGGACAGAGGGACCTAAGAGTATATGTATACAAATAATTGAAGGTGGCAGGGCAGGTTGAGAATGTGGTTAGTAAAACCAAGGGAGCCTGGGCTTTATCAATATGGGCTTAAAATACAACGGCAAGAAAGTTATAATCCTTTATAAAACAATGGTTCGGCCACAACTGAAATATGGAGAGTGTGAAAACCTTATAGAGGGTACATTAGGAGGGTCATAGTTTTATTAACTTTTGAATGAAAGTGAGAAAGCGAATCAATTGTGTTTTCTGATAACTTTAATGACACAAATAAAAGACAGTCAGACAACCAACCCTTTCCATTTTGATTCTCTACTATGACATACATTCAGACTCACTTATTTCCATGGGTAAGTTGTATTGTTTTCTGGTTGAACATGTATATTGTGGAAGGAGTGCATCTGGTGACAGAAGGACAAATCGACATGATCACCTAATCTACTTCACAAACTGCTCTCCTTGCTGTTGGTTGGTACTAGAAAATAACATTTATTTTACCTGGCCATGGTCCAGGTAATCCCATAGTTTATTTTATTTATTCATGGGATGTGGGCTTCGCAGGGTGGGCCAGCATTTATTGCCCACCTCTAGCTGCCTTGAGAAGGTGGTGATGAGCTGCCTTCTTGAACTGCAGCAGCCCATGTGGTGTAGGTACACTCACAGTGCTATTAGGAATGGAATTCCAGGATTTTGACCCAGCGACAGAGAAGGAATGGCAATATATTTCCAAGTCAGGATGGTGAGTTACTTGGAGGGAAATTTCAAGGTGGTATTATTCCCATCTTTCTGCTGCCCTTGTCATTCTAGATGGTAGTGGTCATGGGTTTAAAGGGTGCTGTCTAAGGAGACTTGCTGAATTCCTGCAGTGCATCTTGTAGTTGGTACACACTGCTGCTACTCTGCGTCAGTGGTGGAGGGAGTGAATGTTTGTGGATGTGGTGCAATCAAGCAGGCTGCTTTGTCCTGGATGGTGTCAAGCCTGAGTGTTGTGAAAGCTGCACTCATCCAGGCAAGTGGGGAGTATTCCATCACACTCCTGACTTGTGCCTTTTAGATGTGGACAGGCTTTGGGGAGTCAGGAGGTGAGCTGCTCATCACAGAATTCCTAGTCTCTGACCTGCTCTTGTAGCCACAGTATTTATATGGCCAGTCCAATTCAGGTTCTGGTCAATGGTAACCCCCAGGATGTCCATATTGGGGGATTCAGTGATGGTAATGCCATTGAACATCGAGGGGTGATGGTTAGACTCTCTCTTGTTGGAGATGGCCATTGCCCATCAGTTATGCAGTGTGAATGTTACTTGCCACTTGTCAGCCCAAGTCTGGACATTGTCCAAGTCTTGCTGCATTTGGACATGGACTGCTCAGTATCTGAGGAGTCGTGAATGGTGCTGAACATTGTGCAATCATCAGCGAACATCCCCACTTCTGACCTTATAGTGCAAGTAAGGTCATTGAAGCAGCTGAAGATAGTTGGACCCAGAAGATTACCCTGAGGAACTCCTGCAATGATGTCTTGGAGCTGAGATGACTGACCTCTAACAACCACAACCATCGTCCTATGTGCTGGGTATGACTCTAACCAGTAGAGAGTTTTCCCCCTGATTCCTATTGACTTCAGTTTTGCTAGGGCTCATTGACGATACGCTCGGTCAAATGCTGCCTTGATGTCTAGGGCAGTCACTCTCACCTCACCTTGGGAGTTCAGCTCTTTTGTCCATGTTTGAACGAATGCTGTAATGAGGTCAGGAGCTGAGTGGCCCTGGCAGAACCCAAACTGGTCGTCAGTTTGCAGGTTATTGCTAAGCAAGCACTCCTTGATAGCACTGTTGATGACTCCTTCCATTACTTTACTGGTGTGGAGAGTAGACTGATGGGTGGTAATTGGCTGGGTTTGATTTTTTCTGTTATTTGTGTACAGGACATGCCTGGGCCGGGTTCGTGCCAGTGTAATAGATGTACTGGAACAGCTTGGCTAGGGGCGTGGCAAGTTCTGGAGCCTAAGTCTTCAAGCACTATTGCTGGAATATTGTTAGGGCCCATAGCCTTTGCAATATCCAGTGCCTTCAGCCATTTCTTGATATCACGTGGAGTGAATTGAATTGCCTGAAGACTGGCGTCTGTGATGCTGGGGTCCTCCGGAGGAGGCCAAGATGGATCATCCACTTAGCGCTTCTGGCTGATGATTGTAGCAAATGCTTCAGCTTTATTTTTTGCACTGATATGCTGGGCTCCTCCATCATTGAGGATGGGGATATTTGTGGAGCGTCCTCCTCCAGTGAGCAGTTTAATTGTCCACCACCGTTCACGGCTGGATGTAGCAGGACTGCAGAGCCTAGATCTGATCCGTTGGTTGTGGGATCGCTTAGCTCTGTTTATCACTTGCTGCTTAAGCTGTTTGGCATGAAATAGTCCTGTGTTATAGCTTCACTAAGTTGACACCTCATTTTTAGGTATGCCTGGTACTGCTCCTGACGTGCCCTCCTGCACTCTTCATTGAACCTGGGTTGATCTCCTAGTTTGACGGTAATGGTAGAGTGGGGGATATGCTGAGCCATGAGGTCACAGATTGTGTTCAAGTACAATTCTGCTGCTGTTAATGGCCCTCGGCGCCTCATGGACGCCCAGTCTTGAGTTGTTAGATCTGTTCAAAGTCTATCCCATTTAGCACGGTGGTAGTACCACACAACACGATGGAGGGTGTCCTCTATGTGAAGGCAGGACTTTGTTTCCACAATGACTGTGTGGTGGTCACTCCTATCGATACTGTCACAGACACATCTGCGGCAGGCAGGTTGGAGAGGATGAGGTCAAGTATGTTTTTTCCTCTTGTTGGCTCCTTTTACCACCTGCCACAGACCTAGTATAGCAGTTATATCCTTCAGGATTCAGCCAGCACGGTCAGTAGTGGTACTATCGAGCCACTCTTGGTGATAGACATTGAAGTCCCCCACCCAGAGTAATTCTGCACCCTTCCTCCATCTGGTGTTCAACATGGAGCACTGATTCATCAGCTGAGGGAGGCAGTATGTGGTAGCCAGTAGGAGGTTTCCTTGCCAATGTTTGACCTGATGCCATCAGACTTCATGGGGTTCAGAGTCGATGTTGAGGACTCACAGGGCAACTCCCTCCCTTCTGTATACCTCTTCTGGGTCTGTCCAGCCAGTGGGACAGGACATACCCAGGGTAGGTGATGTTGGTGTCTGGGAAATTATCTGTAAGGTATGATTCCATGAGGATGACTATGTCAGGCTGTTGCTTGACTAGTCTGTGAGATAGTTCCCCCAATTTTGGCACTAGCCCCCAGATATTAGTAAGAAGGACTTTGCAGGTTTGACAGGGCTGAGTTTGCCATTGTCATTTCCAGTCCCTAGGTCTGGTTTCATTCCTTTTTTGAGGCTTTGTAGTTGATATCACTGAGTAGCTTGTTAAGCCATTTCAGAGGGTCAACCACACTGCTGTGGGCCTGGAGTCACATGTAGGCCAGGCCAGACCAGACCATGTAAGGATGTGAGATTTCCTTCCCGAAAAGGCATTAGGATTTTACAACAATCAACAATGCTTTCATCATTAGACTTTTAATTCCAGATACCTATTTGCTATGTCGGGATTCAAACCTGGGTCCCCAGACCATTACCCTGGGTCTCTGGGTTACTAGTCCAGCATCAATACCACTATGTCATCACCTCCCCTGTCCCAGGTAAGAAAAAGGAAAGCACTGGACAAAAGAGTTGAAAGTTAAGAAATAAAGGACTGTGGGCTATTATTGCCAACGTTCCAACATTTGTTCCTGCACAGTGTGTTCCCTGAGCTTAGTTATGATGCTGTCAATTCAATTCTAGCAAATCACTTTATATTTATTCATGGATGGCTGGGTATGGAACGTACTTTTACATTGTGTTGAATGACAACATGAAACACCTCCAAGTGTATCACCATGATAAGAATCAACTGCCACTATAATAAAATTTAATTATAATGCTGCCCTGAGTCATTCTTCATAAATTCCCATTGTTAGTAAATATACATCTGATATTCCATTAGCAGTGAAAATACTGATGCAGGTGAGACTTATTTTGACAGCTGTGGTAGAGATGGTGGACAATTCCTGCTGCAATAAGGTAGTGCTTGATAAGCATAGCATGTGAAATCCTTCCTGGATTGCTGCCATTTACAATCTTCCTTTCACTGTGTGTTTCATTGTTAAACCGTCAGGACTATGCAGTTGATAGCTGAGTGTGTTGGATGGTTTCTAACATCATTATTCATGCTCTTGACCAAAATAGTAGAAAGGTCAACTGCTATCTTGAGGTAGACCCTCAGTACAAGTGTAGTAATTAAATTTTTCACAGTCCTCATTTGCACCAGGAATTTACCAACCTGCCACTGTAAATTTGATGTCAACTCCCTTTATACAACTTTCTGGGATTTATGGCTAGCTAAGGTTATGGCAGCTGATCAGGAGGGCGGGCTCCTTAGGAAATTTCCAGCAATATTTAGCAGAACAGCTCTCTTGTTATCATCCTTTGCATCGTACATTAGAATTATACATTACAGTTAATGCTGAGTCCTTGGAAGTAAGAATTAAAATATAGAAAGTCATTTTTATCAAAGATGGGGGTGAAATTTCTTGGAACCTGATTGTGGTGGTTAAAACTGCATTTAAATAGTGCAAAGGAAATATGTACAGGCATATTGAACCCTCACATGAGAACATCACTAACTGGAGTCCTACATCAATGCAATGCAAAGTGTTCTGTTGAATCTAAGCTGTGGGCAAAATCACAACATTTGTTCAAACTTGTCTATTGAGCTGGGCTAGTGTTAAATGAGAGGATGGGGGCTGAGTAGGGGTAGGATTTTCTTTATTCATCACAATATTGTGGGTGAAAATTGACGCAAACTTATTAATCAGTGGACTAAACTTTCTACACATACACAACTGTTCGGAAGGCTCAGAACTTAATGTCTTGCTTGTCCCCTTGTCCTGGACCGGTGCATAGAATAGAGTGATGTATTAAAGCAAAAAGTAAATTGCCATAAAAAAGGGATCACCAATTGAAGAGTTATTCTGCTTAGCAGAGTGAATTGAGAATGTAGCATACACTGTGCTTATTCCAACAAGCAGTTTCTTTCAACTTGCAGAAATTGTTATGTTGAGGGAGTACAGCATCACTGCAAGAGGAAGCCATGCTTCTCTTTCTTTATATTTTCATGGAATGTGGGTATTACTGGCAAGGTTGGCACTTGTTGCCCATCCCTAATTGCCTTTGAACTCTGAGGTTTGTTAGGCTATTGCAAAGGACAGTTAAGAGTCAACCACATTGTTGTCATTCTGGAGTCACATACAGGCCAGACTGAGTGAGGAGAGCATATTTCCTTCCCTAAAGGACATTAGATAAACAGATGGTGTTTTACAACAATGAATGATAGTTTCTTAGTCACAATTACTGAGTTATACGCCATTACTAGTTTTATATTCCAGGTTTATTAATTTAATTTAAATTCCACCAGCTGCCCTGGTGGGATTTGAACCTGTGTCCCCAAAACATTAGCCTGGGCCTCTGCATTACTAGGCCAGTATGTCACTGTCGCTCCAAAAATGTACAGTTAGTGGGCATATGAGTTTCACTGTTGAAAGTGCTGTGAAACTGTTACTAAACAAAGAAAAGAAAGACGTGCTCTTATACAGTGCCTTTCACGACCTTAGCACACTCCAAAGTGCTTTACAGGCAATGAAGCACTTTTGAATATTAGTCACAGTTATAATATATGAAATGGGGCAGCCAGTTTGCACACAGCAAGCTCCTACAAACAGCAATGTTAATGAACAGCTAATCTTGTCCTTCAAAGCTTGGAAACTTCACATATCTATCTGGATTAGGTGATGGGGGAGGATCTGTGTCTCCTTCATTTGAGTGTGAGTTACCCAGACTGGAAAAGGGCACAAAACCAGAAACTGCATGTCTACAACAACACCAGGTGCTGATGTGAGAACACAAGAAACAGGAGCAGAAGTTGAGCATACAGTCCCTTGAGTCTGCTCCGCCATTCAGTATGATCATGGCTGATCTTCTACCTCAACTTCAGCTTCCAGCCCCCTCCCCGTATCCTTTGATTCCTGGAGATATCAAAAATCTATCACAGCTTTGAATATATTGAACCGTGGAGTATCCAAAAGCCTCAGAGGTAGAGAATTCTAAAGATGCACAATCCTCTGATTGAAGAAATTTCTCCTTATCTCAGTCCTATATGATCGACCGCTTATCTTGAGACTGTGCCCCTGTGTCCTAGATTCTCCAGCCAGCAGAAGCAACCTCTCAGTGTCAAACCTCTACAGAATCTGATGAAGAATCATACAGACTCAAAACGTTAACTCTGTTTCTCTCTCCACAGATGCTGTGAGACCTGCTGAGCTTTCCAGCATTTCCTGCTTTTATTTCAGGTTTCCAGCATCTACAGTATTTTGCTTTTACCCTACAGAATCTTGTATGTTTCAATGAGATCCACTTTCATTCTTTTAAACTCCAGTACAGGCCCAATTTACTCAGCCTCTTATCATAGGCCAAACCTCTTATCCCAGGGACCAATCGAGTGAGCCTTGGCTGTGCTGCTTCCAAAGCAAGTATATCCCTCTTTAGATTTGGAGATGAGAATTGCACACAGTGCTCCAGGTGTGGTCCCAAGAAAAGCCTATACAATTGTAGCAAGACTCCCTTATTCTTGTACTCCTAAGCCTCACAATATTTGCCATCCTAATTGTTGCTGTATCTGCATGCTAACTTTCTGTGTTCCTTGTACGAGTTTACCCAAGTCCCTTTGAACATTAATATTTACAAGTTTCACGCCTTCTAAAATATATTCTGATTTCCTATTCTTACTAACAAACATACTAACCACACATTGCCTTTAATTATATTCCATTGGCCCCTCACTTAACCTGTCTATATCTCTTTGTAGCCTGTGTCCTTCTCACAGCTTATTCCCACCTAGCTCTGTGTCATCAGTAAAGTTGGGTACGTTATTCTTGGTCTCTTCATCTAATTCATTAATATAGATTGTAAGTAGCTGAGAGCCCAGCACTGATTCTTGTGCCACTCCACTAGTTACAGCCTGCCAACTTGAAAATGTCCTGTTTATCTCTCCTCTCTGCTTTATGTCGTTAACCAATCCGCCATCCATGCTAATATATTACTCCCCGATGCCATGTGCCCTTCACTTGCATATTAGCATTGTGTCTGACACCATACTGGGTTGCTTTTGGAAATCCAAGTACGGTCTGTAGTATAAGGTTGTTCGGCATAGCAAGGGTTAATTGTGATTGGAGAACAGTACCACGCCCAGTATGATGTAGAGAGACACATAAGGGTGAACAGCAGAGACAGTTTATGGAGAGTCTGAAGAGAAGTCAGCATGAAGTTAGCTCCTAGGTTGGGCTATACTTTGCATGTACGTATTTAGTCTGTGTAACAAATACAAACCGCTGTTCAACATTAACAAGTCTCTGAACCTCTTCTTGAGACCTTTTGTGCAAACCCTTACAACACACATCTACCAATTCCCCTTTATCTGGCCTACTAGTTACATTCTCAAAAATCTATAATAAATTTGTCAAACATGATTCTCCTTTCATAAAACTTGCTTACCTCTGTCTGGTTATACTATGATTTTCTAAGTGAATTTTTAAGACTTCCTTCATAATAGCTTCCAGCATTTTCCCAATGACTGAGGTCAGGCCTACTGGCTGTAGTTTCCTGCTTTCTTTCTCCTTCATTGCTTAGACAAGTCCATCATTCCTGTCGCCCTACTCGGTTATCCTTTACTCAAATTGCTATATTGCTCTATTCTCTTTAGATTTCTAAATTTCCCTTCACCTGCCCTTGCCCCTACACCTCCCCACCACCACCCCCCACACCCAACGCCACCCCCCACCCACCCACCCTCCACCCCCCCCCACACCCCTCCCACTCCCTACCTGCCCAGCAGCACCTCTTTTAGCTTAACGGCTTATATACAGCCCTAGTATACAATTTGGAATAATACTGATCCCAGCCTGGTTTAAGTGCAGCCCACCCCAAAGGAACCGTTCCATTTTGCCCCAGTACCAGTGCCAGTGCCCAAGAATCAAAACTCTTTGTTCTCCACCATCCTTTGAGACACATATTTAGTTTTTTAATCTACTTGACCCCATGCCAACTGGGTGGCTCAGGTAGTAATCCCGTGATTATTATCTTTGAGGTTCTGCAGTTTAATTAAGAACCCAGTTCCTCAAATTCCCTTTGAGAACCACATTCTTAGTTCTACCTATGTCACTATGTGGACCACAACAACTGGGTCCTCCCTTTCCCACTTACATAGAAATATTGGGTAGAATCTTACCTATGGCAGCCAGGCTGGGCGGGACCGGGCAGGGGTGGGCACGGAGCTGATCACCACTTGCGATCGGCTGTGTGCCACCATTTTACGCGGGTGGGCCAATTAGGGCCCGCCCAGCATAATGTGCAGCTGGTAGTGCTCAGCGCTACCTGTACAGGCGGGGGGAGGAGGGAGAGTCGGGGCCTGCACTCTTCCGTGCTGCCTCAGGGAGATTAAGTAAATAATAAGAGTTCTTAAAAAATAAAGCAAAAAATTATTTAAACATCTCCTGTCACATGAGCTGGGACATGTTTGTGAAGTTTACAAAATGTATTTATTAATTTTATAAATTTTATAAAACCTTCAGGAAACCTGATCCCACCCGTGGGTGAGGTTTCCTGGAAAATGGAAAGGCCGCTTGGTTGGACGGGCAGCGTTGTTAATAAGGCAAATTACTTTTTTAATGGCCTTAATGCTGGGACGCACACCCAACATCATCTCGTGTCATTTTACACGCCGGCGTGTCAGGCCCGCCCCTGCACACCAAAGACAATATTCTGCCCATTGAAAATAGGAGCAGGAGCAGGTCATTCAGATCCTCTGTCTCAATGCTGTACTCTTGTTCTCTCCCCATACCCCTTGATGCTTTTAGAGTCTAGAAATCCACCTTTTTTCTTCTTAAATATATTCAGTGACTTGGCCTCTGTGGTAGAGAATTCCACAGGTTCACCACCCTCTGAATGAAGAAGTTTCTCCTCGTCTCAGTCCTAAATGGTCTACTCTGTATCCTGAGACTGTGACCTCTTGTTCTAGATCCCCCAGCCAGTGGAAACAACATCTCTGCATCCAATCTGCCAATCCCTGTCAGAAGTTTATGTTTCAATGAGACCCTCTTTCATTCTTCTAAACTCCAGTGCATACAGGCCTAATAGGTCCAATCTCTTCTCATACGACAATCTTGCCACCCCAGGAATCAGGCTGGTGAACCTTCGCTCCACTCCCTGTAGGGAAAGTATATCCTTTCTTAGCTAAGGGGACCAAAACTGCACACAATACTCCAGGTGTGGTCTCACCAAGGCCCTGTACAGCTGCAGTAATACATTCTTGCTCCTGTACTCAAGTCCTCTTATAATGAAGGCCAACATACCATTTACCTTGTTAACTGCTGGCTGCATCTGCATGCTTGCTTTCAGTGATTGGTGTACAAGGACATCCCTTTGTACATCAACATTTCCCAATCTATCACCATTTAAATAATGCTCTGCCATTCTGATTTATCGACTGAAGTACATAACTTCACACTTATCCAAGTTATACTGCATCTGCCATGTATTTACCCACCCACTCAACTTGTCTAAATCGCCTTGAAGCATCTTAACATCCTCCTCATCACTCACATTACCACCATGTTGTGTGTCGTCACCTGTGAGGAGACATTCCGAACCCTGGCACCAGGAAGGAAACACATCCTACAGAGCTGCTGATTACAGCTAAGAGGACAGTATCTATTCCCTGACCATACTGTTCCTTATCACTGATTTTTATTCCCCATGCTTGAATGGCTTCCTGCACCATGGTACCATGGCCAGCTTCCCCATCCATCCTGTAGGCTTGTTCTCATCCACACAGATAGCAAATACCTCCTGCCTGTTGGAGAAAGACAAGTGCTGAATCTCCTTCATCACTACATCCTGGATCCTCCTCTCTGCCTGACTTGCAATCATACCTGCCTGTGCCTGACTATTGACAAACTCTAAAGTCCTACTTAAGGTGCTCAATTCCTCCTGGAACAAAGTGCGTGAGTAATTCATCTGATTTCCAGCAACTCTGAGCTGAAGTTCCTTGAGCTGTAGACACTCTCCACAGATATGATTGTCCGGGATCGCAGTGCTGTGCAGAAACTCCCACATGCTACAGCAATGCATACCACCTGCCAAGTCACATCCACCTAAATTGTTTACTATTTAACGACTTAAAATTATTGCTCAGTTGATTATTTTAATGCTATAGATTAATTAGTTCATCGAGTTTATTAAGTTAGTAATGGCCGTATGGTTGATAATGAAGAAGAAATCTGTTGACTGCAAGAAGATATCAATAGGCTAGTCGGGTGAGTGGAATGGTAGCAAATGGAGCTCAATCTAGAGAAGCGTGAGGTAATACATTTGGGGAAGGCTAACTAGCAAGGGAATATACAATAAATGGTAGGATAATGAGAAGTATAAAGGAACAGAGGGACCTGAGAATGCATATTCACAGATCCCTGAAGGAAGGTGGTTGGACAGGTAGATAAGGTGGTCAAGAGGGCGTAAAGGATACTTACCTATATTAGACGAGGCATCGAATATAAGAACTAGGAGGTTATGCTGGAATGGTATAAAACACTGGTTAAGCCATAGCTGGGGTACTGCATGCAGTTCTGGTCAATACACTATAGGAAAGATGTGATTTTACGAGACAGGGTACGGAAGAGATTTTGGAGGACGTTACCTGTCATGACAAATTTTAGCTATGAGGAAAGATTGGATCGGCTGAGGTTGTTTTCTTTGGAACAGAGAAGGCTGAGGGAAGACCTAATATGATTGTATAACATTATGAAGGGCTTGGGTAGAGTGGATAGGAAGGTGCTGTCCTCCTTGATTGAGGGGTTTGTACCTGGGGCATAGATATAGGGTAAGCGGTAGGAGATTTAGAAGAGATTCAAGAAATTCTCTTTGCCAGGGAGTGGTGAGGATCTGGAATTCATCTCCTGAAAGGGTGGTAGAGGCAGAAACCCTCATATTATTTAAAAATAATATGCACTTGAAGTGCTGTTACCTACAAGTCTATGGGCAGAATTTTTCCCTCTTGGGCGGGTGCGCGCCAGACCCAAACAAAAGTAAAATAGTGCGCGATAATGTCGGGCAAGCGTCCTGACATAACCTTGCACATAGTCTTGCGATATTTCACTCGGCAGGCATGCGCGAGAGGCGGCAGTGCACCTGCTGACAATTAAGAGGCCTATTGAGGCCCTTAATCAATTAATTAAATGGAATTTTTCACTGCCCGTCCAACTGTTCAGTTGGCGGACAGACGAATAGGCCAAGGGGCCTTTGCATTTTTTGTGAAACCTCATTCACGGGGCGGGATGAGGTTTCGACCAGTGATTTAAGAAAAAACTTTTAAAACTAATTTTTAGCATGTTCCTGCTCATGTGACAGAGTCATATGAGGGGGATATGTTTCCCTTATTTTTTCATTCTTTATTTTTCATGTTAAAACTTTTCAGCTCCCTGAGCCAGCTCTGTGCCTTTAGGGAGCTTTCACTGAGCACACCCGGGTGTATTCGCTGACTCCGGTGCTTGCCCTCCTCTCCCCCTTCGTTAGCGGTGAGCATTTCAGCATGTGATTCATGGTGACTGGTCGTTAGTTGGCCAGCCAGCATGAAATCGCAGTCGGGGCCTGATCGCGGGTGATGGACCATTGCGCGGCCACACCCGGGTGTGCCTGCCCAACCAGAGGAAAGTTCTGCCCTATAGGCCAAAAACCAGAAAGTGAAATTAGGTTGGATGGCTCCTTACCAGTTGGTGCAGACATGATGGTCTAAATGGCCTTCTTCTGCATAGTAAATTTCCATGATTCTATGCTTCAATGATTAAAGGGAAGTTACAGACTCTTAGTGCTGAATCTAATATACTTCCCTAGCTTAAAGAACAAAAATAAAACCGCAGTGCTCACCAACCAATTCATAATTGCTGCCCTGTGACACTTTTCCCTGATTTTTGCTCCTGGATGGTCAGCACTTGAGTCTCTCTCCTGAAGTGCTCCTGGCTCTGCTGTTCCTGTCACCTCACTGCTTAAATATTTTCAGTTCCCTTCCATCTGTCCAATTGAACCTGGGGAACTTGAGGGGTAGATCATAGGAAGAGACCAAAAGATTGGGAAAACTTGAGGGAAGTGATTTAAAGGTGCATTAACTTTCACATAGGGCAGGTTTTTGAAGTTGGCGTGAGGGTGCGCGCCCGACCTGATCGGAAGTGAAATCGCGCACGATGAAGTCGGGCGAGCGTCTCAATGCCGTCCTGCACTTGCACGATATTTCAGTCAGCAGCCATGCGCGAAAATTGGAAGCACATACCCCCCAATAATTAAGAGGTCTAGTAAGGTCATTGAAGTTGTAATTGTCTCCAATTTTTTGTGGTCTTCTAACCTTATGGTTGGCAGAAAGGTGAATTGTCCAGGTGGACTTTGCATGACACTGGATGAGGTGTCCATTATTAAACAAGAAAAAAACCTATGGACAGCATTTTTATCACGTATATGTTCAGGTGACTGATTGTGATGCTTGGACATTTTTTCCCTAATTCTACAGACTTTATTTGTTGGTTTTAAAGCCTTCAGCTCCCTGAGGCAGCTCTCTGCCTTCAGGAAGCTTTCATTCAGTGCTTGCCCGCACCTGCACTTACATCAGCGCCTGCCCTCCTCCTGCCTCTACTCCCACAGCACTGAGCATTTCAGTATGTGCTTCACACTGGGTGGCTGTTAATTGGCCAGCGAGCATGAAATTGCGATCGGGGGGGGCCGATCGCGGTCAACAGTCCATTCCCCAGCCGCTCCCAGGCCCGCCGATTGTGCCTGTAAGCTGACATAAAGATCCTGCCCATGAATCTTTTTGCTTAAAATCAATTCTATGCAATTCCAGCATGGTAAATGCATTGAAAGTGGTGACAGAATTCATTCACTTTGCTTTGATCAAAGTTGCTCCAACTTGGCAGGATTTAGCAGGAATGGTATATTAATAGCCCGTCTGAGGTCTCATTCAATGTCAACAATGCTGGGTGATAAGAATTAACATTTTGCATGCAATGAAAACCAATACAAAATGATGGTAAGTGAGAAAAAAGAACAAAAAAAACAGTGGATGACATTAAGTTATGTTGTAACTTATATTTAACTCTGAAGAAACTGTATGATCAGAGCCAGGGAATCTGCACTTGGTGGAATTTTCCCCCTTACTCTGCAATTATACTGGAGTTGGAATGAATTCATCTAATATGAGATAAGGAGGGTCAGATGAGCAGCATATGTGAAACTCATTAGATCATTTGTTGGAGGCGGTACCACCCTCTTGCCAAGGAATGGCAAAATGATTAATTTGTCAAGGACAGTAATTTTAAGATTTTTTCCTGAGTCAGAAAATTATCAGTTTATTTCAATCTCTGAGATTTAAAATGCCAATGAACAGAGGCTGAAAGGCAAGTCTTTGAATATGCAGAAAGGGTATATTTCTAGTGGAATTCTCCCACTTGTTTGCCAGAACTTCTGTGTAAGAGTCATAGAAACTGGGGAAAAATGGGAGTTTCCATTGCTCCTCAGCAGATGCTACAGTGGACAAGAGGGAAAAGCCCCATGAAATCTAATGCCCAGAAAGTCTAGAAATCATTTGCTCAATAGGGTTGTTAATACTGTTTAAGACTATTGAGTGCTTTTGGACTCTGTCTTTAGACCCTTGCCTTCAAAACCAGACTGGTTTAAATGTAAAATCAAATGCCTAAATTAGGCACTAGGCCCATTGCCTATGCAAATGGGGGTATAATTACTATTTCAGGTCCCTTCCTAAAATTGAATGCAACAACAGAGAGCAACCAAAGAATATTTGAATGTGGAGCCAGATGGAGGCGTACACCTTCTCATTAAAACCACTGCCAGCCATTACTTGTATCTTTCCTGGTCATTCCCTGTCGGGGAGATATAATAATGTCATTAAAATTTATTGGAAAATAGTGGTATCTGTGCCTATATGTGTCTGTGTGTGTGTGAGACTTAATTGAAATTAAGGCAGCTGGTCTAGAGGATTTGATATAACAAAAGATAAGCTAGGTTCAAAACGTTAATTAGGTAAACATGGGGGACGTTTACAATGTAAGGTATAAAAGGACATTTGCATTTTTAAATAAACCAGATTAGATTGTTTTCAAAAGTGTGGTGGAACGTGTCACATAGGCAGGTGAAGTTCAGAAACGGTGGCCAGGATATTGTGGTCGGTGAGCGGGGGGGGCGGGGCCCGCTCACCAATGCGTAAAATGACACAAGATGACGTCGGGTGGAACTCCTGACATCACCCCGCCCCATTTCAATTTTCAGGTCGGCGGGGGAGCAGCTGAATCAGCTGTGCACCCACCGACCTGTCAGCGGCCAATTGAGGCCATTTAAAACGTAATTCAAACAATTAATGGACCTGCCCGTCCAAACTTAAGGCTTCAGAAAAGGCATGAAACCTCATCCACAGGTGGGATGAGATTTCATGAAGGTTTTTAAAATTTTTAAAATAGTTTGAATATACGTGATGGACATGTGCCAACTCAGGTGACAGTGTCACATGAGGGGACATGACAGGGAAATTTTATGTTTGTGCATTGACCATTTTTGAATTTGGTGCCAATCTCCCTGAGGCAGCGTTTAGCCTCAGAGAGATGAGTGCGCTCTTTCACGCGCATGCGCAAAAGAACGCATTCCTGGCTTAGGGAATTCACCCCTCACCCGCATAGCGGTTCCTGATGGATGTCATGCTGGGTGGGCCTTAATTGGCCCGGCCACAAAAAATGGTGGTGCGACCCCAATCGGGGGGGCCGATCAGAGGCACGCCTGCACGAGCCCGCTCCTGCACTTCCCCCCCCACAATGGGCGGAAAATTCTTCCCAATGTGTTTATTTTTCCCAAAGATTACTGGTAAGTTTGGTATTATGATAATTTTTATGATCAGGGGAGTAAAGTCCAAAGACATAGGGCAGAATTTTGCCCTTGAGGGCAGGTGGCCCCACCGGCTCGGCGGCGGGTGGGCAGCTGATTGCCGCTGCCAAAACGGGCCCGGCTGCCATTTTGAGTGGGCAGGCCAATTAAGGCCCGCCCAGCAGGCTGCCCGACGGGAAGCGCTATGCGCTCCCTGTGCGGGCGGAGGGGGATTCCCCAACTGCCAGAATGCGCTTTTTCGCACACATCTCCCTGAGACTAAGTGATGCCTCAGGGAGAGCATTGAAAGTTTTTGAAAGTTTAAAAATAGAAAAGTAAAAATATTATTAACATGTCCCCCTCATGTGACAATGTCACACGAGATGGGACATGTTAATAAATATCACAGAAACTTTATTAAAGCTTTTTAAAACCGACATGAAACCTCATCCTGCCAGTGGGTGAGATTTCATGTTTTTTCAGAAGCGTGATGGGGCTCCTGGCCTGCCCACCAACCTTAAAGTTGGATGGACAGGGTCTTTAACTACCCTCATTGAAAGGTCGGCAGAAGGACAGCTGATCGCACTGTCCCCCCGCCTTCCTGAATATTTAAATGGGGCGGGATGACGTTGGGGGTTCCCTCCAATGTCATCCCGCATCATTTTCACGTCGGCGAGTGGGCCCCGCCCCCAACTTCGATGGAAAAGTTCTGCCTATAGAGAAACAATGGAAATTTGCATTCAAAAGAGAAAATACATATAAAAGAGGGAAAGCTGTATGTAAAGGTGGGCATTTTTAAATCTAACAAGTGTGAAATGCCTTCAGCATCTAAGCCTCAAGTTACTATCTACAACGAACTAAAAGTAAGAAAACTCATTTTGAATTGGATTGTTCAGGGTATCATGTTTCTTTGCCTGGGTCTTTTCATGTGCCTTAATGGAGATGTAACTGGGAGTCAGATTAATTAGGGGATTTAGAAATTATTATAGTCATGATTTGTAGACATATGTATGCGCTTAAAATGATTTCTCTTATTAGTAAATGTTTAATCTAGTTTTGTAAAAACCTATAAGACTCAGTGGTCTTATTACTACTTAATTTAAAGCCCACATCTTGGAACATACAAATTGCAAAAATAGTTGTGGCAGTTGTCTCAAGTTTCCATCTGGGATTTGAACAACTCAGCATTTACCATTGACTGTGCCATAACGTTCCCAACATCACCTCCAGTTGCTCTTGAGCCAGCCAAACTTCATCTCCTGCATGTCTGCCACCCTAGCTTGTAGAGCTCCCCAGCTTACTGGTCACATCCTGCTGATGTAATAGGATCAACTTTTTATTGTACTGTCATCAATTGATGCTTTTCTTTTGCTGCTAACTTTGTGTCCAGAGTCAAGCAAGAATCAACTTCTAGGTCAACATGTCTTTACTGCCAGATTAAAAATCATTTCTGAGAAAGAAAAAAAATAGACCATGGGTATGGCATGGATAAATTTGTTAGCTACCTCAACTTACTGTCTTAAGGAGGCAGTTGTCTGTGACAGGAACAGTCTCTCTCCCTCTCTCTCACTCTCTCTTTCTCTTAATAAATGATTGTCTGTGATTTTTACATCCAGCAAAAATAGGGCTGTCTATATGTCAAAGCTTGAGACAGGTTCACTTTGAAGGGTTAAGATACAGTCAGTGTTTTTCTTTCTTAGGACCCTTGTTTAGAGAGAAAACCAGCGGTGTCTGTTATTTCAAAATCCGAGGAGTGCAGAGAAATAAATATTCTCGCTATGTTATACTGAATATCTTTCCTTCTTGTAATCTATATAATTAACCAGTTAGTGGTTTGAAGCCTGTGCCTCATTTTGGTAGAGTGCTTATTTAATCCCACTTCAATAGAGCAGAGAATATTCATAATGGCTTGTGTTATATTTCATTAGAGTAAGTGCTTTATGTTATGATTCCTTTGTTGTGGTATTGCTCATCAAGGTATAAAATGAAATAAAAATGTCATTCCTAGTTGTAGGCAGCTATTTTGTCTTCTAGTGCTCAGAAATTCAAAATAATCACACCTTTAGACTCAAAATGCTGGAGCTTCATTTAGTGTCTTTCTTTGAGCTTTCCGTGTGGCTGGTGGAGAGCTACACCATTGCTTGGCACCTGACTGCAGTACAGCAGCCTGGATGTATGTCCGCATAATAATTAGTTCCTAGTCTTTCTTTGAGAAATATAATGCCTCTATGTCAATATAATTGCTTAATCAATAACTTTATATATATATTATATCTAACTAAAAGATTAACAATCAACTTTTACAATGAAACTTAACACCTTTAAGATCTGTTCCAGCTTGTTTTCTTTTCTCAAGAAACATTATTCACTATATTGCTTAGGTGGTACAATGTGGTGACTTTTCTGAGCCAAAGCAGCATGCTGCATTTGGTATTTGGCCTGACAGTAATTCTCCTCAAGCTCTGCATTATGATTTGACAGCATACATTTTTCTTCCATAGCCCTATGTACCTGTCTTTCACCATGTTTTCAGCTTCCAGCTGTGCTTGCTTTGCTTGGCTTCTTGCATTGTGTATTTCCTCTTTTAAACTTTCCAGCATTTCTCGCAGTTTGTTATTGGTCTCCAGTAAATCATTTTCCGACTGTAATATAGCGTTAAGCTGCACCTGTAGCTCACTAATGTGCAGTAAGAACTCAGCACTGTTAGTCTTTTTTTTTCAAGTTCTTCTATTTGAAGCATGTGCTATTGAAGTTTTGACCTGAGGTTGGATGCCTTGTCTGCTAACTGTACAGGTTGCAGTTTCTGTTCCTTTGGCTCCTTTTCAGCTTGCTATGGAATGTCCTGCTCATCCTATAGTCTTTCCAGGTCAGTGAATTTATCCTCTAGTTCTAACTTTTCAGCTTGGAGTGCTGTAAGCTTCTGGAATTCTTCTTTAGCTGCCTGAACTTTCCAAATTAGTTCTCTTTCCTTTTCTGTCAAGAACTCTTCATGTCTTCCAATATTGGTCTCAAGAATTTCAATATTCGACTGCAACCCATCCATATGGCTTTGCATGTTATCTCTCCTAACAATGGAATTTACCCAAACTGGAGTGCTCTTTGACCCTGGCATTCACTTTCTTGCTTCTGTTTGGAGGGCGCTTTTCAATGGGTATATAATGTCCGACCCTCACTTCTATCTCGTTTATTGCCCGGTTTACTGAGATACGCTGCAGCATTTTGTGAATGCTCAGCCTCAGAATAGCAGGACCGTCTATTTCAGTGATGTAGAACATACAGTTAACATCTTTTCCTTTGTGTTTCCCTCTGATTTGGGTTGTTCCTAGCTGTCAAATCTCAATTCCCCCATTGATGTTAGCATGACATTGCTTGGGTTCAGACCATCTTTCCTTGGGTAACCATTTTCTTTCAAATTTTCAGGAAAGATCTTGTGGGGCAGAATATTATGCTCGGCGTGCGGGAACATGCCCGACATGCCTGAACATAAGATGATGCACGATGACATCGGGTGTGCATCCCAATGTCATTGTTCACTTGCACAATATTTCATTCGGCAGGCATGCACCGGAGTCGGCTGCGCACCAGAGTTAGCTGCATGCCCGCCAATAATTAAAAGGCCTATTATGACCATTAACAATCTAATGAAATTCAAATCTATGCTGCCCATCCAACCTTACAGTTGGCGGTCAGGCGAAAAGGCCAAGTGGCCTTTACAGTTTTTAAGAAACCTCATCCACAAGCGGGATGAGATTTCCTAAAGCAAATAAACATTAAATAAAAAGTTAATTTTGGAATTAAAAACGTGTCCCATCTCATGCTCTATCTCACTCATGCGTGAACTGTACACGAGGTCTGTTCACCCTCCTCCCCCTCGCCCACTCAGACAGCGCTCAGCGCTGCCGCTTGTGATTCACGCAAGGTGGGCCTTAATTGGCGGTGGTGCTACAGAACCGATCGTGGGCGGAGGTCGGCTTCCCGACCGCCCCCGCCCACCCCCATCTGCCCCCGCTGAGCAGCCCCACCAAGGACAAAATCCTGCCCCTGGTATATTCTGAACAGGATGATGTTACTCTGCGCTCCACTATCAATCTCCTGCTTCAGATTTATAATGGCGGGCTTAGTTCTCGATCTCTGCTTGATTTAAATGGTTGTGTGATTTCTTTTCTCAGAACTGTCACATCTATTCATTTCATGTAGTTGTATGGTTCCTATGTCTATCATATTCTCAAATTCATCGGCATCTTCCAGGGTACGGATGCTTTGGTTTCATTTCCTTCTCATTCACCCTGTTGCTCTGTCTCTGATAAGTCACTTACCATTGTAATGAACATGATGTACCAGACAGGTTTTTTACTTCAAACAGATAACTTTATTACAGAGCTCTTTTAGAACCTACATGCTGGAACCAGGTCCACGACTAGAAAGCTCCATCCCTTGGATTACTCACGCTTAGGGCTCATTCATGAGAACAATCACGTGAGCCCAAAAGGCAGTAGGAAAGGTGACACCTTCAATCATTACATTTCCTCCCCCTTTAGTTATTTTACATTTCCTGTTTATAAAGAATATTTTAATCCACAACATATACATAGATACACAGGTCATGTGTTTAAAAATTAAGTCTGTGATTTAGTTTTCTAATTTGGTTAGAGCAGCCCAGGTCTACCATTTGAGATTGTCCCACTGGATCAACATGATCAGGAACTGCAGCATCAGGTGCATCCTTAGAAAGAGACAGTTCAGGATTAAGCAATTCAACAGAGACACCAGGTATGTCTATTCTAGATTGATTTGTCACCTCAGGGATTATAGGTTCGACATCAATTACAGGAATAGCTGGTTGCTGGAATGTCTCTCTACTGCTTAGATGATCCCATGTTTTCAAACAACCTGGTCTTCTACTTCCACTTGGAATGACAAGGACTCAGTTTCAGAAGCAATTATTCCAGGAACCCAACTAGGTCCATTTCCAAAATTCCGCACAAAAACTGTATCTCCTACTGTAAATCTTCCAGCTTTGCTATGAATATCGTGATTCAATTTTTGACTACTCTGATTCTTTTGCACATTCCACTCTAAGTTTGGAAACACCAGACTTAACCTTGTACATCGACAGCATTTCATCAGTAACTCAGATGGTGTTGAATCCATAGTTGCTTGAAGCGTCATACGATAATTGAGAAGAAAACTTGAAAGCCAAGTTTCTAAAGTACCTTTGGACAACCTCTTTATTCCAGATTTGAAAGTTTATACTGCTCTTTCAGCTAACCCATTTGTTGAAGGATGATATGGTGCTGTTTTAGATGCTTAATTCTGTTTAAACTCATGAATCTCTGAAATTCTGTACTAGTAAAGACAGTGCCGTTATCCAAAACAATGACTTTGGTAGATCATGTACGCTAAAACATTGGGGCAGCTTTTTACTCTTTGCACACGATGTCGGCGATCTAACTTCATACACATCCATCCACTTAGAATACGCATCGATGATCAATAAAAACATGGTACCTAAAAATGGACCTACATAATCTATATGTAGTCTAATCCAGAGTCAACCAGGCCACTCCCACAGATGCAATGGAGCAAAATTGGATCCCTGTTTGTCCAGTTCCTTATTTGCTTCATACACACAGGTTAAGTATCCAAGAAATTCAGCACAAGCACAGCCTCTTGTGGCACTGGATCACGTACAGTGCTATCTGATAACAGAAGAATACTGAGTGCGTCTGCATTGCAATATGCAGGCCAGGACAGTGCATAAAGGTGTACTCATACGTAGATAAAAACAAAGCCTAATGTTGATTTCTGGCTAAGGCTATTGGTGGAGTGGCTTTATTCTCACTGAATAAACCCATTAATGGTTTATGATCTGACACTATGGTGAAATGTCATCCATGCAGAGGCTTCCCATTCACTTGAAGGGTGACGATTATTGGCTCAGTTTTTATTGCTTTGACATTGTATAGGGAATACAGATCAGTATTATCGGCAGCTTTCAGCTCTGTTAAATTATGCACTTCAGTCATCTTGGTCTGCTGTCTGATGAGTCGTCTCAATTTCACCCTGAATTGCTTTACTACATGCCCTTTTTTGTGGCAGTAATGGAATTCTGCTGCCCTGAATCTGCAGGTGTTCGATACATGGTTACACCCACATCTGTAACAGATTAACTTCAGAGTCGCTTCTTAGATGCTTCCACTAGGCTTTTTCATTTTTTGAGCAGCTGTTGTCTCTCTGGATTTTGGGTTCCCGCCCCAACTGAAGAATGGTGTCATGTTGCACACTCTGTAAAGCGTGCGAGTGCCTCACAGCACTTTTCATGACTAGCACTATTTCCATGGCGCGCTTCAAATCAATGTTAACTTCTGCAGGTTAAAGCCGTTGAATTGTATCGTCGTGAATGCCACAAACTAACTGGTTCTGCAACATGTCATTGAGTATGTCTCTGAAGTCGCATTGCTCAGTCAACTGCTTCAACTTTGCTGTATAAGTTGTGATGGACTCTCCCAAAATCTTTACTTTGGAGTTAAACTTAAACCTCTGCATTATTACTGATGGCTTCAGTTGAAAATGCGCCTTCACAAGCTCTACCAATTCGTTAAAAGATTTCTAATTGGGCACATTTGGGGCCATCAGACTGCAGATGAGATTATATGTCTTGCAACCACAGACACGTAAAAGAATTGCTTTCTGCTTCTCCTCTGCTGTTATTTCATTTGCCACAAAATGCAAACCTAGGCACTCAATGTACTGGCTCCAGTCTTCCATGGACACGTCTTAAGTGTTGATTCTGCTGAAAAATGGTATGACTGGTGAGTATACTTTCTTTCCTTAAGAAGTGATGTACTCAAATTCACGAGGAGAGGTGCAGCGTCAGAGCTATTTTAGTGTCAGAGCTATTTTACCCTTGTTGCCAAATGTAATGAACTTGATGTACTGGACAGGTTTCTTACTTGAAACAGATAACTTTATTACAGAATTCTTTTAGAAGCTATATGCTTGAACCAGGTCCACAACTAGAAAGCTCCACCCCTCGGAATACCTGCATTTAGAGCTCATTCATCAGAACAATCACATGCCCCCTAAAGGCAGTAGGAAAGATTATAACTTCAATTACTACAACCATCTTCTTTCTTTGATCTGCACATTTTTCCTAGTGATTGGGCCTTCTACAAGTCCAGCAGTTTGATCCATATGTGGGACATTTTCTTCTGTCTGTGAACTCATGTGATTGTCTACAGCCCCTGCACATCTTTTTCTCTATCTGCTGTGCATTCCTTTGTTGCAATTTCACCATGAGCCAAGAGGAGAGATTGGATAGGCAAGGGTTGTTTTCCTTAGAGGAGGCTAAGGGGTAACCTAATTGAGGTGTACAAAATTATGAAGGGCCTAGATAGGGTTTACAGGAAAGACATGTTTCCCCTAGCTGAAGGGTCAATTACCAGGGGGCATAAATTAAAGGTGATTGGTAGAAATGTTAGAAGGTGCATGAGGAAAAACTTTTTCACCCAGACAGTGGTGGGCATCTGGAATTCACTGCCTAAGTTGGTGGTGAGGCTGAAATGCTCAATTCATTTAAAAGATACCTGGATCTGCATCTGAAGTGCTGTAATCTGCAAGGCTATGGACCAGGTATTGGAAAGTGGTATTAAAATGAGCAGCTTGTTCCTTTTTTTCTCTTTTTGGCTGGCACAGACAAGATGGGCTGAATGGCTTCTTTCTGCACCATAACTTTTCTATATTTTCTATGGTTCTATGCATCAACTCTGCTGCCTTTCTCTTGATTTAACTGAAGTCAGTGCCTTCGTCTGTCTACTTGTGGCTTCATTGTTCTGGCAGTGGCTACAGCCAGCAATATTCTAAGCTTCTCCTTTCTAATTAGATCTTTTTTTTTTACTTCAATGTGCACAGACCTCCAAATAAGAAGGTCTATCAGCCTTTCACCTGTTCCCTGAATTTACATTTTTCTGGTTGCATTTTTCAATCTTGTTAAGGAATTGTCAACAAGCTCACCTGGTTCCTGCCTCAGGCTTTGAAATTTATATTGGTGGATCTGTTGATTTGACTTTGGCTAGAAATGTGTGCTGAATTTTCAAAACTTTTGCCTGGCTTTTTACTGCTCTCCTCACTCATCTCCCATCTATTAAACAAATTTAACCTTTTCTCTCCTGCCAACCAAAGAATGTAGCTGATTAATTCTCCTTCACTAGCGCTTTTTAGAAAGCTACTGACTATCAGTCTGCACTTATTAAAATGCCTCTACAGCATCATCAATTCCCAGTGCATAATGGATTGTAGCTGTACATTCACTGCTGTGGTCATGCCATTTTGTTTTCACATGATTCACTCCATTTTTTTCTCTCTCTTTCTGGCATGAGTTTGGGTTGATTTTCCTCAATTTAATTCAACATTAAATCCATTCAAAGTGTTTGAGTCTTACTCATAGACATTTGCTGTCACCACTTTATATCTTTTCGCTCTCAGAAGTTCAAAATAATCACACTTCTAGACTCAAAATGGTGGATCTTTATTGAGGTTCTTCTGTCAGATCTCAATGTGGCAGGTGATGTGATACTTTGTTACTTGGCACCTGACTGCAGTGCAGCAGTAAATTTGGCACCTTGGGTGTATATCCACATAACAATTAGCTCCTGGCTCTTTATGAATAATATAACAATGTAACAGGGCCAATGTAATCATTTATATGAATGACTGAGTTTGAGAAAGTGGTGACAATCTTTTAATTTTCCATCCTCTCAAGTATTGGTTTTGGTTTTTTAGTTTGAAGATGTTGTGAGGTGTTGGGCGTAGTTTGGTAGGTCTTATTAAGGTATCCATATTCTTAGGTAGTTCAACAGCAAGTATTTATTAACTACTAGAAACTATATACATAGATACAGTAAAGGTCCAAGCTAGGAGCTGTCTCCATGCTTGCTTCTACACATGGCCCTGTCCAACACTACACTGACCCCTAGGTGCAAGTCATGTGTCCTCTTACATCAGTGTGTGGGCGGTACTGTACTCAGTCCCACATTAACCCTTTAAGTGCCAGACCCTTATACTACAGAAGATACTGCTGAAATTAAAGGAAGAAGCAAGAAAAAACTTGCATTGCATCTTTCACAACACCAGGGCTTAGAAGTCAATGAGATACATTTAAAGTGTAGTCAGTATTGTAATTTAGTGAAATTACAGATAAAGACAATAACTTGTGCTTTATCTTGGCGATCATAACTAGCATGAGAGATACAATTAATCATGAAAGCAATACTGAATGAATTATTAATTAGTTTGGATTACGTTACCACTGGATGAACCATCATGCCCCCCTCTGCACCAGTTCCTGCAGATATCTGCCCATTGTTACATTTCCCTCACAATAATTTACTGTATACAGTCTTACAATTGGGATTCATGTCAAATTTTTCAAATTGCATAATCAGCTCCCTTACCCGGATTGGATCCCTTATCTGGATTGTGTCCCTAAGGATTCTGATCATCATTTCTTTTATTCATTCTCAGGATGTGGGCATTGCTGGCAAGGTATTGTTAATTGCCCATCAGCCAGACAGGGTAAGCCACCAGGTTTCATGTTTGAAAGGATATGAGTGAACCAGTTGCATTTCTCAGACAAAACAACAGATTTGGGGTTGCTGTCGCTGATATCAGACATTTAAATATTGATCTTCAATTTCCAAGCGTTATGGTGGGATTTGAACTCCTATTGCCTTGGTAATGTCCAGGCCTTCAGATTACTATTCCAGTAACACCAGCTAAACACTACTGTGCCTTTTATATATGCCTGTCCATTGCAATTTTCCCACTATAGTATGTTCTGTTACTGCACACAAGGCCATTCATTCTCATTACTTCAGCTATGATAATTCTCTACAGTATGCTCCTTACACAGGTCAATCAATAAAGCCCAAAGGAGGGTTCAGTTTTATAAAAGAAGTGTTTTCTGCATAGTCCTATCCATTCCTTACATCAAAAACACAGCAAAATGAGCCCAGCTCTTTACCTGCTTCTTACATTGTTTTCAATGGGATACACAACCATATTGCAACAATCACAGTAAAAATGTGAATGTGATATGGGCAGTTGTAACAATGTAAGAATAAAAGTGTTACATTTTTGAAATCAATATATGTATAGAATTAGCTTTTAAAATATCAATATTCAATTACCTTGAGATATATCAACAATGTACCCACACTCCATTAGAGTTTGATAAAATACCTTCTGCAGCTTTTAAAATAGATATTTACTGCAAAGCTGGCAGATTAAATGTGGACATCTCAGAGTCTGAATTAATAACTGGCGGCTCTTATGACCCAAGCCCAGAATAACCTGCATCATTGACGTAATGATGAATTCCACAACAATAACCCTCACATTTAAGAGATAATGAAAAACATCTGCTTCAGCGTTAGTTAGAAAACCATTGACCAGTTGTAGCATTTTGTAATGACTTGGCTGCTTATACTGCCAAATAAACAGGATAACAGAGGAGTCCTTGGAGTCCTTCATGTCTTGTTAATTTTCAGAGAGTGGGGCACAATGTAAGGACAAGGGCACAGGGTCGAATCATTCCAGAATTGTACAAAGTGGGGAAAAAAAACTTTTTACCCACCAGCTGCAATTGTGGGTTTTCACGCCATATCGTCCCATTCCCAGCACATCCCGCTTCATTAATAATGCAAACACACTGGATCATTGGCAGGGCAGCCTCTGAATCCCCCTCCCATTCCTGCACCTCAGGCCTTCAGTAACCTGGGTGCCATATTTAAAGGGTGCCCCTGCAAAGAGTTAAGAGATCGGAAACTGCTGGAAAGTCATGGATGCCAAAGGAAGGAAACAGGCTGCCCCAAAATTTAGCAAAGCCTTCTGGATGCAGTGGAGGGCCACCGTGAAGTCCTCTATCCCTGCTCCGGGCGAAGACCAGCAAGCAAGGTCATCTGTCCAGCGTAGGAGGTGGTGGTAGCATTGGTCAGCGCCAATGCACTGCAAAAGAGGACAGCCATCCAGTGCTGCAAGAGGATGAATGATCTCCTCTGTTCTGCCAGGGTAAGTCATGCTTCTCATCACTCTCAACTCACACACTCACGAACCCATCACACGTCCACATCCGCTCACTGCCTGTTCAAGGGACATCACCATTCACTCTCTCACACACAGTTTCATTGACCTCATCCCGTCCATCGGACCACTCAGCAGCCACACCTGCCAGGCATCCTTCACATCTGGCCTGGCAGGCGTTCTGTTTACACTCTTTCCATCTCTATTCACACAGGACAAGCTGGCACACAATGAAAGGGAGAGGTCGCAGACCAGTGGAGGAGAGCCTGACATCAAGGTCCTCACAGGCTTGGAAATAGAGTCATCCAGCTGGCCGGTAAGAATCTATATCGTTCCTGTGCTGACGGTGAGATCGGTGGTGCTCAGCCAAGTGAGAATGCAACAGTGCACCATCCATCAGACAACCATGCTGTGAGTGAGTTCTGCTGTTCTCCAGTCCCCTGCCACGCACTAATTATCTCCCCTTGCTTTCACAGGCACATCTGGGAAGCAGCCGGCCGGGTCCACAAACCAGGTCCTCAACTCAAGCCCCAAAGAAACCTTGGAAGAAGAATTTGATGACAAGCTCACTGAAGACCTGTCACAGTGCTCACCCACTCCCTCCACCAGTGCAGAGACACACACCTCAGTGGGACCTAATTCTAGACTGGCCTCAGGTTCACAATCTGGTGAGCACGTCGTATTTCTGATCCACAGCAGGTGGAGGCAGGGACTTCCCAAGGTTTCTGGCATTCAGAGGATTGCTGGAGGCCTAAAATCTGTTGAGTCTAAGTCAGACGACGAGCCTCTGGACTCAGTCATACCTCAGTTGCTGGAGCTGCAAAGGTAAGCTCGGGAACATGAGGGAGGGATGTCCGCTACACTCCTCAGATTGCAAGCCACAATGGAGGAATCCATCTGCCTTCAGTCTGAGGTGATAGAATCAGCATGGCAGTACACTGAGGTTAACACTGGTAGGATGGCGGCTGCCATGGACGCCTTGGTTCTGGACATTGGTCCTGTGCTGCTGCACAGACTGAACTCTATCGCTGATGCCATGGTTGGCGTCCAACAATGTCAATGCGAAAAGGCTTTCGAGCAGCTCAGTCTCACTCCAGCTTCCCCTCCTCCTCAAGGAGTCATCCAGGGACCCTCAGGCACCCATATGGAGGATGATCAGCAGGTGCAAGCTCCAGGGCCATCCACCCAGGTGACTCTGGGAGTGTCTGGCCTATTCAAATCCCCTCTTCCTGTGACCCCAGCAGCTCCAGTTCCACAGGCTGAAGTGGGTGCATTTGGCCCATAGAAGGACCCTGAAAGGTGGCCAGAACCCTCCAGGACTCGGCCCTCCAGTGGATGCCTACCAAGGTCATCACAGACAGGGTATTGCAGTTAGCAGGCTGTCTCAACCTTTGCTGTGGATGTCCAGGGAGCACCAAGATGTAGCAGCAGGGTTAGGAAGGTTAAGAAGATATAGCTGCACAGCCTGGCCATGGGTGTTAATCACTTGTACATAATGTTCACTGTTGTAAATAAACTCCCAAGAATGTCTCCTTGTCAATGGCTCCCTGTTATGATGAGCAGTGTTCGTGTCACTCAGGTGTGAAACCTTGGTTCTTGCACAAGATAAAGGCTGGTGACAGTGAGGTCAGTGGTTCTCAGTCTAGGGCCTCTTCCCTGTGCCATGTGTAACCTTCAGATCAAAGTGATGGTCTGGCCTCACACTCACAGGACACAAATCACTGATCACTGATTCCTGCACCTCGATGGTGCTTGTCATTGCTGCCAGGCATTACTGTGGGCAGGCACCACAGTATTCTGTTATTCTCTGTGTGTGCCCTCAGCACCTTTGAAGTGGGCTGGCTGCCCATTTCTTCAGCATCTGTGATTGGTGATGCTGTGCTCCTGAAGGGGACAGGTGCTGGAGGCTGACAAAGGATCAGGTGTATTTAAAGTTTCACGGCTGTGTCTCTCTGATATGACCCTGATCACAGAGCGTGAGTAAGCTGCCCTCAGCCAGACAGGAGTCAGACATTCACAGAGGCAATATGTAGATCTATGGGGTGTCCTCACTGCATGTTATGGTCATCATCCTCCTGGAATCTAGCACTGCATCTCCATGACATGAGCCTGAGCGGCCATCAGCCACACATGAGTCAAACATTCACAGCTGCAAGGTAAGGATGTCAGGACTGTCCACACTGCATCTCGTTATTATCCTCCATGAATCTTGCGGCTATGAGGGCCTCCTGAGTGCACCTGCCTCATCTGACCAATGCAATGGGCCCATTGCCGGCACCCGCTGGCATCCTCGCCTTCAAGGGCCTCCTCACCATCATTCCTGTCGACGTCCTCCTCATTGGAGCAGACGTGCAGTTCCTTCATCTCCTCAGCCTAGTCTGTTGCAGTGCCAGGTTGTGGAGTGAGCAGGAAATGACGATAATTCATGACACCCTCTGTGGACTGTATTGCAGTGCACCACCAGACTTGCCAAAATACTGGAACCTCATTTTCAATAAGCCTATCGCTTTCTCCACGAAAGTCCGGGTCGTGGCATGAGCCTCGTTATACCATCGCTCTGCTGCAGTCTGAGGCCGCCGCACAGGTGTCAGCAGCTACAGCCTCTGTGGGTAGCCCTTGTCCCCGAGGAGTCAACCCTGCAGCCTCTGTGAACCCTGGAAGATGTCAGGGATCTGAGACCTGCTAAGGATGTAGGAGTTGTGGACATTCCCTGGGAAGCGTGTGCAGACTTGTAGGTTTGTGGTGGTCGCACACCAGATGAACGTTCGGTGGGTGGAAGTCCTTGTGGTTGACATAGTTGACTGCTTGTTGCCATGGAGACCCAAGTACCACGTGAGTGCAGTCGATGGCATCCTACACCTGTGGAAAGCCTGAGATCTGTACAAATCCCAGTGCTCGTGCTTCCTGGCTTTCCTGATCTTGGTTGAAATGCATTAGGTTCTGTGCCTTCACTAAGATGGTATCCGTGGCCTCCTGGGTACACTTGCTCGTGGAGACTTGTGAGATCCCACACAGGTCACCTGTGGAGCTCTGTAAGGAGCCACTGGCGTAAAACTTGAGCGCCGTGCACACTTTCACAGCCACTGGCAGAGGATGGCCTCCATGTCCCTGTGGCCAACCAACTCCCTGGACATGTGCCATCTTCACTCCTTAATCTCGAGGGACATGCTCCTTCCTTTGCCGAGCCAGGTGCCTACACCACTCTCTTTTTCTCTGTCTCTGTAACCAATAAGGCATACCACTAAATCACCAGGCTCCATGATCCTGATGTTCTCCTTCTGCAGGATCAAAGAGAGAGACATGTGAGTTAGCATATGTGTCCTCTCTTGGTTAAGTCTGAAGGCCCCTTCACGCATGCAGGAGATTGCTGGCCACCACTTGGATGGCCTGTGTGTAGTGTACTCACTGGCTGTCCAAAATCCCACTCACCTCTACCGCACTCCACCTGACTGATTGACGGCAGCTTGGGACATTGGACTGCATGCTGTGCTCTCAGCTCAGGCACAGGCATTCTCCTAACCTACACTGCAATGTTGTGCTGTTAGCTTGAAACATGATGGATACCTGCCCAAACCTTCATAAAGAAATTGCAAGGGGCTGTAAACACTTCCATTAGTGACTGCACCATGGCTACCTTTCACAAGGGGATTGGTGGCACCTTTTGCATTGTTTGAGTGAGCAGCAAAGATTCAGAGGCCTTACTCCAAGCATGTTAATGGAGCTGCAGCAGAATGATCTCAGTTGTGGAAGAATGCTCACTTTTGACAAGCTTTTCTACGTGCGTGACTGCTTCCCTCAAGCCCCCTTTCCCCACCCCTGGCATGTGCTTGTGTACTTCCTCCAGTCTGTGCTGCCTTGTCCCCAATCACCACCCACCCCCTCACCCCCAGCCCACACTGGAGCTCTACCCTGGCATTGCACTGAAAGGCAGCCAGGAGAAAACGACTTGCCTGTGCCCCCCGAGAATGCACGGCACCTCTTTATGTCTTGCAGGTTATGCTCGTGAGTGCTGCACAAGGTTGTGTACACTCACCTCTGAGGTCCCCTTGAGGTTCAGCTCATCATGTGCACATCTTTTAAAGGCAGTCATGAAGAACACCATTCTGAAGTTACGCCGACGTGGGCAGTAAATTTGACCTGGGGGGGGATGATTCCGGCGAGCAGGACTTATAATTAGATGCAAAGTATTGAAATTAGGCTCCTGATGTGTGGCGACAGGAAACCTAGCCCTCCATTGATGGGTGGAGAGGACGATCGCAAACAGGTTTCACGATGGTATAGAACTGGTTTTTGGCCTTCTCGCTATATTGTTGCCATCCCACCACAACCCATCCTGCCCCACCAGACCCCACCCCACCCTGCCCCACCCCGCCCTGCCCCACCCCACCCCACCCCACACCACACCCCAACACACCCCACTACACCCCACCACACCCTGCCCCACCCCATCCTGCCCCACCCTGCCCCATCCCTCCCCACCACATCCCACACCACACCCCACTACAAACCCACCACACCTCACTACACCCCTCCACACCCTGCCCCACTCCACCCCGCCCCACCCCACCCCACCCCACCCCACCCCACCATGCCCCACTCCACTCCGCCCCACCCGACCCCACCACACCCCACCCTGCCATGCCCCACCACACCCCGCCTCGCCCCGCCCCATCCCACCCCGCCACACCCCACCCCGCTTCATCCCACCCAACCCCACCCCACCCCACTACTGTCATGACGCCCGCACCAACGGGGTCGGAAAATTACAGCCAACGAGTTCTTGATGAGTTTTGCAATGTGAAATCTTCTCTGAAACAGCCTTGGTGCAGTGACTCTGCGTTAAGATAAATTTTATAGATTAATTTAGGGATTCTTGGTCCAGCTAAAGTCAAGATGGTACCAAGGACAAAATATTGCAGATGCTGGAAATCTGAAATATAAAGAGAAAAAGCTGGAAATACTCATCAGGTCTGGCATCATCCAAGGAGCGAGAAACACAGTTAATGTTTTATACTGATGACCTTTCATTAGATCATCTGTTTTGCTCTCTCCATTGATCATTTCAAGAAGATGACAGTTCTGACCTCCAAAGTTAACTTTTCTAAACAACCAAACTTGTTGTTTGATTCCAAAGTAATAGGCAGGATTTTAACTGCCAACAGGAAGGAGGCTGGGTAGTGGGCGTGAGGTTAAACTCTCCATAAGTGGGGTTAAGCTGGGAACTTGAGATGTTGCCCCCCACTTTCAGGTATAACCCAGACAGGTTGGTAGGCAAGTGGACAACCTTCTTGCAGCAGTTAGGTAAATCATTAGAATACTCAAGTAGGTAATTAAGTTTCACTTTAACCCTGTATCATGGCTATTTAACCGCACATCGGTCCCACATCTCTGCATCTCACCAGAGCCCATGGGGCAGGAGTAAGTGGGGATTGATTGTTTAGTGAAATTAACATGCTGGGAAGACATTAAAGACTGAAATCGCTAAGCTTGTTGTTAACCAGAGTGACTAAGTTGTTCTTGCAGAATTACTGCTGAGAGTCTGAAATCACTACAGTGAGTGTCAATTTTGACTTTTTGGGGCTACTTTCAAGTGCCTGGGCCTATATTGACTTTCACCTCAACTTCCTTGCTGTCAACCTTTACTGCAACACAGAAGAAGCTTATGCAGCGTTAGCCTGCACCTCTGAGGAACAGCAGCAGCAACAATAACACCGAGAGTAATAACAGTCTCATGTGCAGCAGCAATACCAGCAGCAGCTGCCTTCTCCACAGCAACCTGCCACTCCACTGGCCAAAGTGGAAGGACAGAAAGTTCCAATTCGAAGGAGGCAATACCTCCAGCACAGTGTTTACAGATTGAGAGTGAAATTGCTCTACATGACAGAGCAGAAGTGCCTCTGGAGGCTCACACTTTCATAGCAGATTATGGCAGAGATCTGCAGCCTCCTTCCAAAAGCTTCAAGTGGCCACATATTACCAATGGCTTCCAAGGTCACCACAGCCCTGAATTTCTTTGTCTCGGACTCCTTCCAGGGATCTTCTGGGTGACCATCTCTGGGATCTCACAACCTGCTGTGCATAATTATATTTCCCAGGTCACTGATGCGTTGTCTTCCAAGGCTGCCAGTTGCGTAAACTTTGACACTGATGAGGCCAGGCAGACACACAGAGGTGCCAGTTTTCCTGTAGTGGTTGTATTCTCACAAGTTACAGGAGTCACTGACTGCACACTTGTGGCAATCAAGGTACCTTTAGATCCGCTTGGAATCTTCATCAATCACAAAAGATTCCACTCCCTCAATGTCTAGTTAGTTTGTGACTACCAGAAGATTATTATACATATCAACACTAGATATTGGCGGAACAGGCTTGATGGGCAGAATGGCCTACTTCTGCTCCTGCATGTTATGGTCTTATAACCTAGGAGTTGCCTAGAATCATTCATTCTGCAACAGTCACACCATCCACAGGTTTGCCCTACGCTTCTACACAGCTTCAGTGATTGGCCCTGGGAGACAAGGGCTACCTATTGAGGGCCTGGCTGCTGACCCCTGTAAGGAGTCCGATCAGTAATGTTGAGGAGATTTAAAGCAGGAGCCACAACCAGGGCATTAATAGAGAGAGCAATTGGGTTGCTCAAGATGCGCTTTAGGTGATGCTCTTTAGTATGTCCCAGCAGTGTCTCCAGGATTTGGCAGATTGCTGTGCCCTTCACAGCATCAAGCTGTGGAGAGGAGTGGAGTTACAGCTGGAGGAAGATGCAGCATGGTCAGCATCCTCTGAGGAGGGGGAAGAGAAGGAGGAGGAGGGAGCACAGGAGGAGGGGTAGGTGCCAGATGTGCCCTTGGTGCCTGCAGCCTCACACCTGGACTTCAGTTAATATGTGAGTAAATCCATCTCAGAGTTCCATCAGAAACTTCGTGGCTGCCTCAACTCCCTGCAAGACACATCTCATTCCGACAGCCAATCATCACATTCACAACCTTTCTTCCGCATAAAGGTTAATCCGACCATTTACCTGAAGGCTGCTGTCCAGGGTGAATGGGGGAGTGGGGGTGCAAGAAAGTAGAGACCAGGAGAATAAGGAATTCAAATATCATTACAACTCCATTAATGTTGCTAATAGCAAACAAGTGAAACCCCTTGTGCGACTATCATGTCTTTCCTATCCGCTTCCTTTACTCTTACAAGGTTCAATCCCTGTGGTTTCAGCAGAGCTAGAGGCAAATTGCTCGTTCTCCTGCTGTGATACAAAAGATGCCCATGGCTGACGTCTTCTGGGTTTTGGAGCCTGTGAAGACCCCAGCAAAGATTGCCCCATCTGCACCTGTGCAAGGATGGTCTCAGTCACTGGGACAAGACATAGTGTGTGGGGCTCTCTCTGAGGAGGGGGGAGCAGAGATGAGAAGTTGGGGGCTGCCTTGAGAAGAGTCCCCCCTGGCATATGTTCTTTTTCCATCTGCCTTCTCATGGCCCACCTGCACTTCCCTTCTAAGCAAGAGCTGGAGAACACTTGGCTGCATATCAGTGAGGCATTCAACCATGAAGGTGAGGCATTCCTCCATCCTGTGTAAAGTAGCAATTAGAGTGTGCAAGCCATTGGTCTGGGACAGTGTGTGCTCAGTGATCTGTTGTGCTTGATTCACCATGCAACTGGTCACTCTCTCATTGGAGCTGGTCATCAGGGCATATGTCTGAGCGTTCATGATGCTCATGCTAGAGATAGCCTCATCCATTCTCTCTACAAGGGTGTGTCGTTCCTCTGGAAATGCTGACAGGAGCACACACATTTCCCATTGCTCCTCCACAAAGTCCATTTTTGAGAATGACTGCTCGTGCTGCCCCATCCCACCCCACCACCATCCCCCCACACCCCCCACCCACACGCAAGGTTCAAAGGCTCAGCATCTACCTCCAGCTGAGCAGAGCTTCCAGTGTCCTACATGTTCCATCAGAGAATCTCTACTTCTGTCCCTGTCTGCAGCACCTTCTCCTGCTCACATGTGATCTGCTCCTTGCCATGTGACAACCAGTCTATCTCTAAAGCAGGACTCACTGAGGTGTGCATTTCTGCACTGGTAGAGCATGTACAGAATTTGGTGCATTCTCAGAGTTCTGGCCCTCCTTTGAAGACTCCTCGGCCTGTGCTGTCATCATCTTCTCTATCATCTGTGAACAACCTATGGGAGGTGAAAGACATGAAATGGCGCTGGTAGTGAGAAATGGCATAAACTCAGGATGCTGCTTATTATGACAGTTCAAATAGTGGTGACTTTTTAAAATTCATTCATGTGATGTGGGTGTTGCTGGTTAGGCCAGCATTTATTGCCCATCCCTTATTTCTCTTGTTCATAGGGCATTTAAGAGTCAACCACATTACTGTGTGTCTGGAGTTACATGTAGGCCAGACCAGCTAAGAACGGCAGATTTCCTTCCCTAAAGGGCATTAGTAAACCAGATGGGTTTTTACAACAATTGGCAATGTTTTCATGGTCAGACTTTTAATTCTGGGTTTTTATTAAATACAAATGTCACCATCTGCCATGGTGGGATCGGACCTAGGCCCCCAGAGCATTACCCTGGGTCTCTGGATTACAGCACCACTATGGCACCGACTGTTAAGTGCCAAATGACAGTGTAGTGCCTCACATTGTCAGCAGGTCTCTGAGATCAACCCCCAGTCCCCACCCTCTCCAATGCTGATGCCCAGAGAATGGGCCCACCTCCTTGCTGTCCTCCAAATTGATGTAGGGTTGCAATGGCTATAGGTCTGCCCTTAGTTCTTTGCCCCTTCCTGGAGTTGTGAACTCTCTTCTCCTGCAATGAGAGAATACAGTGTGTTATGAATGTGAGAAGTGGAATGAATGTTGAGAATGGAATGATCACGTTGGAGGAGGGTGTCCGTGACTGTGAGGAATAGATGCAAGAGGGCTATAGAATGAGTGTGACTGTGAGTGTTGACTGTTCAGGTGGAGTTTTGAGGAAGAATATGGAGGGAAATAAATTTTTGAAGCTGCAGGTTGTGTCAGTCAGAGGAGTGCTGTGCAAGAGAATGTCAGGGAGGTCAGAGAGTGATGAATGCCATCTGAAAGTGGTATGACACTCACCTTGCCAGACCAAGTGAGGTCATTAGACCTATTGCTGCAGTGAATCGAGATCCTTTCTGGATGCTTCAGAATTAAGATTTCCTGTAGCTAATCAGAGATCTGCAAGGATCCCTCTAAACATAAAGTCCTCATTGACACAACCAGTGGATGATCCTGCTCATCCTCTCTGGTGGGAAATCCAGAAGCAGGCTGCTAATGCTTGTAGGTGAGTTAAAGAGCTATTGCAAAGCTGGCTGCAGCAACAAATGGGGTTCCTGACTGCCCGCTGCCACCACCCACCCACACCCTCCTCCCAATACCCCTCCACCAGCACAAAAAAGAACTTGGTTAGGTGTTTTCCTACTACAGAATGGATCTGAGACTACTGGAACATACTCTTTAGAATGTGGTCATCCAAGATCCAACGCCTGTTACAGAGAATTACACAATTTACAGACAGAATTTACAACACAGAAACAGATCAGTTGGCCCAACCATTCTACGTCAGTATTTATGCATCAGCCTATTTACTTCATCTCTCCCTGTCAACATATTCTTCTTTTCCTTTCACCCTCAGGTACTTACCTTAGCTTCCCTTTAAATGAATCCATGTTATTTGTTTCAACAAATCCATGTGGTAGTGAGTTCCACATTCTCATCACACTGAGTAAAGCAGTTTCTCTTAAATTTATTATCGGATTTATTAGTGACTACCTTGGCTTGAAGACCTTGGCCGGTATTTTCCGATCCTGATGGTGGCAGGTGTGTTTGGCGGTGTGTGTGGCAATATGGTGAGAAGACCAAAAATCGGCTTTACGCCATCACAAAGCCAGTTGCGATCGTCTGCTCCACCCGTCAATGGTGGGCTGCGTTTCCCGCTGTCCAACATTGGGAACTTAATATGAATGCATTTGTGTCTCCTCATTGTGCCTGCACACCGGAATCATCCCCCCGCCAGGTCAAAGTTACCTCCCACATCGGCGTGACTTCAGAACGGTGTGCTTCACAACTGCCTTTAAAAGGTGTGCACCTGGCGAGCTGAACTTCGAGGGAAACTTAGAGGTGAGTACACATAACCTTGCACAGCACTCACAAGGATTGCCCATAGGACATCAAGAGGCACCGGGCATCCGGTTGTTGGAGGGGGGTGGGGGGGGGGCAGACATAGGCAAGTTGTTTTTTTCCTGGCTGCCTTTCGATGCGGTGCCGGGGCAAGGACTCTAGTATGGGTGGGGCCTTGGGAGGGCCAAGGCAGGACAAACTGATGGAAGTACACAAGCACATGCTGGGGGTGGGGGTTGGGGGGGTGGGGTGTGGGGGGCAGTGGTGGGAGGTGAAGGGGAGGGAAGCGGCCATGCGCTTGGAAAAGCTTGTCAAAAGTGAACATTCTTCCACAGCTGAGGCCGCTCCATTGATGTGTTTGGAGTTGGGCCTCTGAAACGTTCCTGCTGACTAAAGCAACGCAAAAACATGAATGCATCACCAAATGCTCCAGAACCTTTCACCCCACGGGTGCAGACTGCAAATGAATGAGCATTTTAGGGGGCTGCAAAAAAAATTGGCCAACTGGGCAAGTTGTACAATCCCCTTGCGAAAAGAAGCCATGGCTCAGTCACTGGTGGAGGCACTCACAGCCCCTTGCAATGTTTTTGTTAAGGTTTGGACCATTGGCCATTATGGTTCAAGCTAACAGCGCAGCCTTGCAGTGCAAGGTAGGAGAACACCTGAGCTGAGAGCACAGCATGTAGCCCATTGCATTGGAACTGGACTGAAGCTGCCGCCAATCAGTCAAGTGGAGTGGGGCAGAGGTGGGTGGGGTTTTAGACAGCCATGTAGTGCATTATACACTAGCCATCCAAGTGATGGCCAGCATGCATGAAGGGGCCTTGAGACACAGTTGGAGCCAAATACTTAACCAAGAGAGGTTCTTAGGGCACATATACATCAGTACTGGGGTGGAAGGGAGTTGTTCCAGTGCGACGGGCTTCACTTGAACTGTGCTGGGACCAGTGTCCTGGTGAACTGAATAACTAGGGCTGTAGAGAGAGTGTTAAACTAAATAGATGGGAGGAGGGTTCTGGAAAGGGGATACATAAGCTAACAAAGCAAAAGGATATAGCAGCCTTGCAGGGCAGCTCTTTAGGTAATAATACCCAGAGTGTGACAGGAAGAGACAGAGTGTACAAACACAAAAAAGCAGCAACAAATAGGGTCAAAGGGGGGAAAAAATGGTAAAAAGGTAAAATTAAGGGCCCTTTACTTAAATGCATGTAGTATTCAGAACAAAATAAATTAATTAACGGCACAAATAGAGGTTAATGGGTATGATCTTATAGCCATTATGGAGACGTGTTTATCAGGAGATCAAAGCTGGGAACTAAATATTCAGGAGTATGTGACTTTTCGAAAGGACAGGCAGGAAGGAAAGTGTGGTGGGGTAGCTTTGTTAGTACAAGATGGAATAAGTAAGATAGCAGAAAGGATCTTGGATCGAAAGATGTGGAATCCATATGGGTGGAGGTAAGAAATAACAAGGGGAAGACGACACTAGTGGGAGCAGTCTATAGTTTGAGAGTGAGAAACTTGGGTCAGAAACAACTGTGCTAAACTTAAATAAGGGTAATTACAATGGAATGAGGGCAGAGTTGGCTGGAGTGGACTGGGAATGGAGTTTAGCAGAAAAGACGGTTGATGAATAATGGTAGACATTTAAGAAAATAGTTCATGACTCTCAACAAAAATATAAACCAGTGAGAAAGAAGGGTTCAAGGAAGGGGATAAACCAACCATGATTAACCGAGGAAGTTAAGGATAGTATCAAATTGAAAGAAAATACATGCAATGTGGCAAAGATTAGTGGTAAGCCGGAGCATTGGGAAAGTTTTAAAAACCAAAAAAAATACCAAAAAAAAGGGAGAAAATAAACTTTGAGGGTAAGCTAGCAAGCAATATATAAATGGATAGTAAGATCTTGTTTAAATATATAAAAAGGAAGAGAGAGGCCAAAGTGAAGATAGGCCCCTTAGAGAATGAAGCTGGGGAACTAATAATGGGGAACCAGGAAATGACAGAGGAGTTGAATACATACATTGTTTCAGTCTTCATGGTAAAAGATAATAATAGCATTCCAAAAATACTAAATAATCAAGGGGCAAAAGGGGGTGAAGAAATAAATACAATAACTATCACTAGAGAAAAAATGCTAGGGAAACTAATGGGGCTAAAGGCTGATAAGTCCCCTGGAGCTGATGGGTTGAATCCTGGGATATTAAAGGAAGTAGCTACAGACATAGTGGATGCACTGGTAGTAATCTTCCAAGAATCTTTAGATTCTGGAAAAGTTCCAGAGCATTGGAGAACAGCCAATGTAACACCCTTATTCAAAAAGAGAGGGAGACAAAAAAACAGGTAACTATAGGCCAATTAGCTTAACATCTGTCATTAGGAAAATATTGGAGTCTATTACAAAGGATGTAATAGCAAAGCATTTAGAAATACGTAATCTAATCAAGCAGAATCAGCATGGCTTTGTGAAGGGGAAATCACACCGAACAAATTTATTGGAATTCTTTGAGGAGGTAACAAGCAGGATAGATAAAGGGGAACCAGTAGATGTAATATATTTGGATTTCCAAAAGACATTCGATAAGGTACCACACATAAGGCTACTTAATAAGGTAAGATCCCATGGTGTTGAGGATAGTATATTTGCATGGATAGAGGATTGGCTAACTAACAGAAGACAGGGAGTTGGGATAAGGGGGGCATTTTTGGGATGTCAACCTGTAACTAATGGAGTTCAACAGGGATCAGCGCTGGGGCCTCAATTATTTACAATATATATTAATGACTTAGATAAGGGAAATGAATGTACTATCGCCAATTTTGCAGATGACACAAAAATATGTGGGAAGGCAAGTGGTGAGGATGACACAAGGAGTCTACAGAGGGACATAATCAGGTTAAGTGAGTGGGAAAAAACATGGTAGATGGAATATAATGTGGGTAAATGTGAGGTTATGCACTTTGGCAGGAAGAATAGAGGAGCTGAATATTATTTAAATGGAGAAAGACTGCAGAAGGCTGCAGCACAGAAGGATTTGGGAGTCCTTGTGCATGAATCCCAAAAAGCTAACACACAAGTTCAACAGGTAATAGGGAGGACAAATTAAATGTTGGCCTTTATTTCAATGGGAATGGAATATAAAAATAGGGTGGTCTTGCTAAAACTATACAAGGCACCAGCTAGACCACACCTAGAAAACTGTGATCAATTTTGATCCCCTTATCTAAGGAAATATATACTGGCATTGCAGGCAGTCCAGGGAAGGTTCACTAGGTTGACCCCGGGTATGGAGGGATTTTCTTGTGAGGAGAGGTTGAGTCAGTTGGGCCTGTACTCATTGGAGTTTAAAAGAATGAGAGGTGACCTTATTGAAACATATAAGATTCTTAGGGAGCTTTACAGGGTGGTTGCTGAGAGGTTGTTTCCCCTTGTGGAAGACAAGGACCAGAGGGCATAATCTCAGAGTAACGGCACGCCCATTTAAAACAGTGATGAGGAGGAATTTCTTCTCTCAGAGGGTAATCAACCTGTGGAATTCTTTACTGCAGAGGGCTGTAGACACTGTAGGGTGGATGGCACATCTGTGGGAGAAAGGCAAGAGATCAGTACATTCAATCATCAAAGGCACTATGCATACACCTGAACCTTTGGGAGCCTTCAGCACCTGACCCCTTCAGGAGCACAGCATCACTGGACACAGATGCTGAAGAGATGGGAGAACCGCCCCAACTCAAAGGTACTGAGAGCATACAGAGAGAATGATGGAGCGCTGTGACACCTGCCCACAGCATTCTGGCAGCAATGACAAGCACCATCGAGGAGCAGGCATCAGTAATATCTCCAGCGAGAGTGAAGCCAGACCATCACTTTCTCTGAAGGTTACACACTGCATGGTGAAGAGGCCCTGGACTGAGACACCTGCCTCTATCTTGTGCAAGAACCAAGGTTTCACACCTGAGTGACATGAACACGGCTCATCATAATAAGGAGCCATAGACAAGGAGAAATTCTTGGGAGTTTACTTACAATTGTGAACATTATGTACAAGTGATTAACACCCATATGCATGCAGTGCAACTACATCTTCTTAACCTTAATAACGCTGCTGTTATGTCTTGGTGCTCCCCTGACATCCACAGCAGAGGTGGAGGTGGCCTGTTGACTGCTACACCTTGTCTGTGATGACCTTGGCAGACATTGTCTGGAAGGCTGAGACATGGAGTGTCCTGACCAGCTTTCGGGGTCCTGCTGTGTGGCAGGGGCACCCCCGTCAGCCTGTGGATCTGGAGCTGTGGGGGTCACAGGAAGAAGGGATTTGGCCGGACATTCATGGAGTCACCTGGGTGGATGGCCCTAGGGTGTCGAGCTGCTGGTGCTTCTCCCTGTGGGTGCCCGACAGCCACTTCTGACTCCTTGAGGAGAAGGGGCCCCCTTCTTGCATTGACACTGTTGGAGGCCAACTATGGTATCAGGGATGGAGTTCAGCTCGCACAGCAGTGCAGAGCCAATGTCCAGGACCAAGGTCTCCATGGTGATAGCCATCCTGCCTGTGTTGACCTCAAGGCATTGGCATGCCAGTGCTATCACCTCGAACTGAAGGTGGACAGACTCCTCCATCATCCCTTGTAATATGAAGAGCGCACCAGACATCTCTTTCTACTGTGAAAGCAAAATACTGTGGATGCAGAAAATCTAAAATAAAAACAAAAAATGTTGGAAAAACTCAACAGGTCTGGCAGCATCTGAGGAGAGAGAAATGGAATTAATGTTTTGAGCCCAATACGGACTCAAAACGTTAACTCTGTTTCCCTCTCCACAAACGCTGCCAGATCTGCTGACTTTTTCCAGCATTTTTTGTTTTTATACCCTTTCCTGTTGTTCCTGTGATTGTCTTTGCAGCTCCAACAATCGATTGAGGATGCAATCCAGAGGTTCATCATCTAACTCAAACTCAGCAGATTCCTGGCCTCCAGCAGTCCTCCGAGTGCCAGCAACATTGGATATCCCTGCCTCTGCCTGCTGTGGAACAGATCGTATGCTGTGCTCACCAGATTGTGATCCCGAGGCTTTACATCTAGGTCCCACTGAGGTGTGTGTTGTTGCACTGGTGGGGGGGTATGGGTGAGCACTGTGCTGCCCTCAGGGTCCTAATCCGAGGTGCTCTCAGCGCTGGAGTTGGGGTCAAGGTTGCCTGAGGGTGATGTGGTAGATGTGCCTAGGACAGATTATTAGTGCTTGGCAGCTGTGTTACAATCAGAACTGTGGACTCAGAGTTGACAGAGGGATGACTTGATGCAGGATCCTCACATGGATACTTGCAGCTGACTTCACCATCGCTGCAGGAAAGGTCCATGTCCTCTCCTGCCAGCTCCAATTCTCGGCTCTTGAACAGAGTGAGGACCTTGATGTCCAGCACACCATCCCTGGTCTGGAACCCCTCTCGTTGATTGTGCGTGATCTTGTCCTGTATAAAGACAGATGGAAAGAGTGTGAGCAAAGCACATGTCAAGCCAAATGAGAAGGATGCCAGGTGTGTGTGTGTGCTGAGTGGAACCTTGGATGGGGTGAAAAGGAGTGTCCAGAGGAGATGAAGCCAGATGGAAATGTGAGGAAGTGTGTGAGAGAGTGAGCAGTGATGTTCCTTGATCTGAGTGAGATGCCAGTGAATGTGTGATGGGATTGTGAGTGGATAAGTTGAGAATGATGAGATGGTTGACTTACCCTGGAACCACGGATGAGATCATTCATCTGTTATCTGCATTGGATGGCTGACCTCTTGTGTGCATCGTTGGCACAGACCACCTCTGCCATTGGCTCCCAAGCCTGGGCGGTGAGACTGATGGGCCTCCTGCAGCCAGAGTTGGGGTAGAGGACATGGCGGCGGGCCTCCACAGTGTTCAAAGGGCATCCCAGGGATGCATCACTGAATCGGGGGTCTGCACGCTTCTTGGCTTTTGGGGCCATGTCCTCACCGGAGCACTCGTGGGCTGCAAGCATTAAGAACTCTGTGCATGGCTACAGTTTAAATATGGCACCCAGTATGAGGAAACGGCAAGGAGATGGTGTGATGGGCAAAACGGAGGCCGCCCGCCAGCGAGACAGTTGTTCCTCTTGACTGCATAATTTATGAGGTGGAAATGGTGAAAACCCACCATTGCGGTCAGTGGGTAAAACGTCATTTGTCACACCCGCTACAGCACCTAATGCAATCCTGGGACGATTTCACCCCCTGTTTTGAACTCCCCAGTTCAGGGCACAGGTTGGCATGGAAAGAGAGAATTGGATGACCATCCGCAAAGGCAACACAGGCAGACAGGAATCACAAGAACAGATCTAGGTGTGAGTTACTGGAGGTGCCCACCAGGGACAATGGGGGTAGAATATCCAAAGGTCTTCTCAAATTTCCCTCCATTGCTTTGGTGAACGATCGATGGAACCTCAGAAAGACACCACTGATGCCTGTTTACCCCATTTCTCCATGTTTTATGCAGATCTTCTGCTGAGCTTACAGTAACTGATAATGAGGACCCCTGCAGGGTAGTTTAGGGTAACTGTGCAGTGGACAGTGACAGTGACTAAGAGGAGGCAGGTCCTGAGCAACACTCAATGGGATGGTGCTGAATAATTTTAGTGGACATAGAGATCTAGGTGCTCAAATGCATAAGCCTTAAAAGTGCAGTTGCACATAGATTAAATCATAGAAAATTCAAGTATACCTTTGAGTTTTAAAAATAGAGGTATGAAGTACGAGAGTAGAAAGGTAATGATAAATTTGTACAAGGTAATGATTATAAACAACAGCTAGACCATTATGTGCATTCTTAGCGAACCTATTATGTAAATGATATAAGCCAAAGTTTCCATGCTTCTCCCAATTTGTGTAATTTCTGTGGGGCTTCCACGAAAGTTATGGCTGGTGAATGGGAAAATGTTCATGGAAGATCTACCCCATGAAAATCATAGGGAGCATATGGTGAAGATTCACTAGGATGGTACAAAGGACAATAGATATGTGGAGAGACTTAAGGTACTATGACTATTTTTTGTAAAAGTAGAAAAGGGTAAGAGCAAATACATTGTTTTAAATTATGAGATGGTTTAATTGGTGAACAGAGAAAGGCTTTTTCTTTTGGCTGGAATGTCAGTAGTGGAAGATTAGTGTCTTAAAATGCTCAGAGAGTGCAGAGGAAGATTAAGAGAAATTCTTTAGATAGAGAGCTGTTGCATGGAAAGCTTTGCCACAAAGAATAGTTGAGACAGTAGCCACTGCTTATTTTAAGGGAAAATTGGATGAATATTTGAAACAGGGGAAGATGAAAGACTATAAGGAGAATGCATACCCGTGGAATTAGTTTCAGATTGCTTTAGCAACAGACATGTTGGGCTGAATGGCCTCTTTGTGCACTATAAGCATCTCTGGTTATTTGTGGTATTGTTTACAACAGTTCTGTTATTGTTTGCTTGACTTTAGAAGACATTAGGTAAATTAGTAGAAGCCAACTGAATGACGTTCATTCTGAATTGAAAAGGACCTTTAAACAGCAGCTGAAGCTGGTTTTGTTCACTTGGGAGAAACCCAACAAACTTCACAATGGGTTATGAAACCAATATAAATTTGACCAAGAGCCAAAATTGCTTGAGTTTGTCCATCTGAGATAACGTCAGGAAGAGCTGTAGATAAAATAAGCATGTTTGTTGGCCAATCAACAAGCATTTTCCTAAAAGTCCATTAGCAACTTCCTGTACACCTTTTAATTAGGAGTATGCCAGCAAATTATGCCAGAATTCGCTCTGCATTTATAAAAAGAGCCTTAAATAAATAGCAAGTTGCATATCCACAAGGCAAAGTGCAATATTGTTTTTTTAAAATGTAAAGCACTAGGACTAATGTAGTTTGTATGGTATTTTCCACCAAAGAGTGTTTCTACTTGTGTAAGTGTTTTAACATTTAATTCATATTTAATCACAAGGCTCGCTATGTGTGTGTCATTATTTCAAGCTAAATTTGTTTTATCTTGTTTTGAAATGTTGTCCAAAACTTATATTTAAGAACAAAAATAGCTTTAACTATGCTGCATTCCAGGAAATGTTTTTTCATTTAAACTTATCCAAGAGACAATTATCATTTAAAAATATTTCTCCGAAAAAGGACATGAAATATATTCATATTTTAAAATTGTATTTAGGTTAACTCAAATTTGGTAGAATTAATTTATTGTTCATTAAGCCTTTGCAACAGTGTATCAACAGGGAGCTTTGGCTCTTTATAGTGCTGTTTTCCATAATAAACAAGCCTTCAAATAAACCTGTTGTGAAGCTAAAAAATGCAGCAACAAAATGGCACAAAGTGTATTTCAGGGCACAAGACCATAGGCACTGTTTGAGACAGAGGCTTACTTGTGAGCATTGAGGAACCTAATTAGAAAGAATTTTAACTCCCTCCATCTGGTGCAACCCAGACAGAACAGTAGTTAAAAATCAAAACTGTAGGCTTACCATTCGTTACCTGCTTGTGTGATCATTTTAATGTCACTTTTCCTGAGAGGCAAAGCTGCCTGATTCATTCAGGCAGGTGCCTTGTATATGCAAATTGAAGTCTGGTCATTGAGACAAGTGATTAGTCTCAGTTAACTGCCCTGTGAGTGTCTTGGGAAAGAAGAAAGCTATGGGAGTAAATCCCAACTGAAAACCTGAGTGGAGTCCCATGGACAATTACTTATCACTTATCAGATAGCTTTCTGGCAACTTCTGCAGCAGAACTGGTACATACGGACTTGAAATGTCAACTGTATTCCTCTCCGCAGATGCTGCCAGACCTGCTGAGTTTTTCCAGGTATTTTTGTTTTTGTACCAAACAATACTGGTTTTATAAAGGCAAAACACTGTGGATGCTGGAAATCTGAAACAAAAACAAAAATAGCTGGAAAAACTTAGCAGATGTGACAGCATCTGTGGAGAGGAATACAGAGTTAATGTTTCGAGTCTGAATGACTCTTCATCAGAATACTGGTTTTATCCTTTCCTTTGGACAATACTAGCAATTTCAAGAAGAGGGGTGGGGTGCCTGATGCTTGGGCAACTCAGGGTCTCCATACTATTTGCCTATGCCTGCATCCTGGAGAGGATATTCCTGTTTTGTGGTTTAACGTTTGCCCAAAATGGGAAGCAGCAGTTACCCATCAGAAGCTCTCGCCCGATTGGTGTATAGCACGAGTGCCAGGGGTTACTTCTGATGGTGAGAGATATCATTGGGTCTCATTAGATAGTCAGTTAGGTGCTGTCCTGTCATGGTCCCTTTGCTTCAGTGGGTTCTTAGAGAGTCATCTCTGGATGGGCGGATTGCTAATATATCTACCAGGCAAGACAAACTCAACAAAGAAGACATCAGTCTTTTGCATTGCAAACTGGAACTTAAAGACCATGTGTCCTGGCCTTACCAACAACCTCCTGCAGGTTGATAGTGCACACAATGCAACTGTGTTCGACATAGAACTTGCCAGGAAAGAGAAACAATACACGTTCTCTTGGCAGGGGAAAACCCAAGGGGCAACAACTTAGCATGGAGTGGTTTTCACAGTAAAAAAACACTCTACTTGCAATGAGTGAAACCCCCCACAGAAGGCTCACAGAGCCTTCTCACTCTTCACTTGTCAACAAGTGCATGCCCAGTTAATGTCATGTCTATCTATGCATCATTACACACCTCCACCCCAGGTGTCAAGGATCAATTTTTGTGACATTTGATGCTGCCACTAGCAAAATTCTCAGCACTGAGGGACTGTACCTTCTAGGGGATTTCAATGCAAGGGCGGGTACTACAATTTGACCAATGTGCATAGGGCACCAGGGATTTGGCAAAATGAGTGAAAATGGACTCTGGAGCTATGCTGTTACTGTGGACTCCATGTGACAAGCAGCTATTTCCAAATCAAGCCATGCCACAAGGTGTCCTGGAGACATTTAAGAACATGCCACTGGCACCAGCTAGATCTCATCATCACCAGACATACTGCCCTCAGTAGTATCCACATCACTCATAGCTATCACAGTGCTGACTGCCACTGACCACTCTCTGGTGTATAGCAAGGTCAGGCTTCATCCAAGGAGGCTAGAACTCTAAGAAGAAAGGGAGTTCTTGAATCAACACTTGTCATACCACAGATCCAGAAAGGATCCATCCTTGAGCAGGTTCTTTTGGACAACAACGCCCAAGGCCTGAGTGCAGTGTCAAAGTGCGATCATCTGTGTGTCGCCATCTGTAGCTCTGCACAGACTGCTTGTGGGAAAAGAGATCAAGGTGGCTGGTTTTAAGTTTTTGGACTGAAATGGAGCCAGTTACTCCAAACAAGAGGAGAGCCTTCATGAATTTCCAGCAAGTCCTCAGCAAACAAAATCTAGATGCTCTCAAAGCTGCAAAAATCAAGTCTCAGCAGACTGCACAGCACTGCCCCAGTCAATACTGGCTCAAACTCTGCAACAGCCTACAGTCTGCTTCTCAATCTGACCATGTATGAAAGAATCAAGAAAGCAATGGTCCAGCAGCATCTTTGAAGACAAAGACAGGGGTGATCATCACTGAACCTAGCAAGCAGATTAAAAGGTGGGTGGAGCATTACCTCAAACTCTAGGCAATAGAGAACCTTGTCGCTGAAGGCTTGTCAGTGCCATTCCAGACTTTCTTGTCATAGGGTAACTGGACAGCGAGCCCATCATCGTCGAGTTCAACAAGGCCATTGACTGTATTTGTTGGTAGTAAAGCCCCAGGAAACAATGATTTCAGGTGAAGTGCATCAAAAGTGGAAAACTGGCCCTGCTGCAGCATCTCCATGAACTCCATGTCTCTGTTGGAAGCAAAGATTTATGCCTCAGGACATGTGTGATGGAAACATAATCACTTTACACAAAAACAAGGGGACCCCAGTGACTGCAACAATTAGTGAGGCATCTCCTTGGTAAATATTGTGGGAAAGGTCTTTATATCCACTGCTCAGACCAGATTACAGACCCTGGCATAATGCATCAAATTGGTCTCAGGTTTGGTAGATCGACGATTGGCGTGGTTTTCTCACTTCAGCAGTGTAATGCCTGGTAAAGAGATATCATATTCCTAACCTTCAAGATACAAACTTTATTGAACATGGACTCTTTTTGAAATTGGCTTTTCTTTTTAAAAATGGCCAATGTGCTGCAAAGATGGCCACTGAGGGTCAGGTGACTTGGCGTGTGTATTCAAAAGCTGCCACACTGGTGTTGATTTTGGCATTAAGGGACAGGTTGCTGGTGATTGTTGATCCAAGGTATGGAAAGCTGACGCCACCTCCACAGCAAGGTTGTCGATGCTGATAGAAGGTGAAGTCTCTAAATCCTTGTCCATAACCTTGGTCTTCCTAATGCTGATTGTCAGTCCAAACTCCTTACAATGCCAGGAGAACCAATCTACAAACTGCTACAATTGAGCTTCAGTAGGGCATCATCAGCAAACAGCAACTCAAACTAGGACATTATGGACTTTGCTCTTGGTGTTCAGTCTTCCCCAGTTGCAGATGGACACCCTCATTTGAGTTGCCAAAAGCATACAATAGCAACATGGAGAAGAATATGCCAAAAAAAGTTGATACCAGGACGCAGCCCTGCTTTACCCTACTGCTGATTTTGAAAGCATCTGATGTTGCTTAAATGATGGAACTGTGTATATTCTCATGGAAAGAAATAATGCCCAAGAATCCAGGAGGGCAGCCTATTTTCTGTAACATTTTGCAGAGTCCATCTCTGCTAATAAGATTTAAGATCTTTGTGAGGTCAATGAAGACAATGTTGAGTGGTCTGCACTGTTCAGAGCACTTCTCCTGCAACTGTCCATTACAGACATTGTGGAGGAAACTGCTGAAATTCATGTTCCTTTCCCAACTGTTCACAATCAGTAAGCTTTTGAGAGGAAGATGTCTATGTGTGTTTTTTAACCCCTGATTGTGTGGACAGTTGTGGAACAGATTGCCATTCATGAGTAGGCTTCTACAACCACAAAACACAAGATTATGTTCAATCCAGAAGTTACATACACCCTAAGAGCAGTCCATCATCTCCTAAGATGAACGGATACCCACCACTCTCATTTAGATAGTATGCTACTGAATGGCATGCCTGCCAGGGACACCATAATCAATAAAACATAGTGGAGGCTCTATAAGTTAAGCATATATCTTTGTGGAACTCGGAGGAGTTGGGCCCTACAAAGCAAGTTTGTGCCGCTACCATTCTGGACCCATCCTATTTTTCCCTGTACCCAACAATATCCTCTTGTATCCATCCAGTGACTTATCTGTCTGTCAGTCTATTCCAGGCAGCCTGATCTTGGTAGGCCCAAAGCTGTTAAATGTATCTGGATGCCTCCTTTAAGGAGGCAGTTTGAAGGTGGAGCATTAATGAAGACCAAGGTGTAAATATAGACTGCACTGCCTATCAACTTCCCACCCAGGAGTCAAACAATTGCCACTAGAGTGTCAGTTGCATGTTGCACTCAAGTCATACGTCCAAGGGACTTACGTTTCAAAGTCAACTAAGAGCCAATAGAACAAAGACTGTGTTGCAAGTGGTGTGAGACAACCTCCCCAAAATACTCACCAATGGCTTGCTATAGAGCAATTTCAAGATTATTATTCTGGAGCCGTTTCATTTTGACATTGATGTAAAGCATATTATATAACTGGTCACTTAAATATTGAACAAAATTAAATAGTGCTTCAATGTAAACCTATACCTTGGCAAGGGAAAGCAAGAAAATATTTCACTCAAGGCTAGAGGTGTTTTGAAGAAGAATTAGAATAGCCTAAAAAAATCCTTATTTGGTAAGTTTTTGCCTTTCTGCTCACTACACACATACATTAAAGTAAATATGATTTTGGTTGCTATCTTAAGTAGCCTTTAATAGATTAACTTCATCTTGGACTATATTAGTGAAAATTTAGAAATTTTGTAGCATCACTGAACACAACTCAATTTAATTCTTCACTTAGACATCATTAATTACCAGCATTAAACATTATTGCAGGATCTTCTGGTCCTGTCGCGGGGCGGGCCCGCTGTGGGTGAGGCAGCACCCCAGCCAGAAGTCCATCGACTTGCGGCGGGACCGGAAGATCCTGGTGGTGGGCAGGTGTGGGAAATCCTATCGTTTGTAGCTGATGTTTAATGTTCAAAAATACCAAAGAATTCCTTCCATGCAGATCCAGTGAAGATTTTCTTGAGAAAGAAGGATTACATTTATATAGCACTTTTCAGTACCACTGAACCTACTCAAAGCACTCTGTAGCAAATAAAGTTCTTTTGAATTGCAGCCAGTGTCTGGAATGTCGGAAACAAAGCAGCCATTTTGCACACAGCAAACTCTCACTAATAAAAGTGTTATACTGACTAGATAATCCACTTTTTTGGTGATGTTGAGATAGATATTGGCCAGGACATCAGGGATAACTCCCCCTCTTCAAAATAGTGCCATGGGATATTTTACATGCACCTAAGCAGGCAAATGAGTCCTCTGTTTATTGTCCCAACTGAAAGGTAATTCCTCCAACTGTCTTCCTTTTTGTGCTCAAACCCTGGAATGGGACTTGAACCCAGAACCATATGACTTAGAGGCAAGAGTGTTACCATCTGAGCCACAGCTAACATGCAGGCAATAACTTCGAAGAGTGTTTTGGAGTGCTATGCATCCTACTGCATGAAAACCTTCAGCCAAGGTTGTTTTTCCAGATGTGCTAGAAGCATTTATCCTAGTGCTTTGTCCCTAAACTGAACATGTACATGACGATGCTGTCTGGTATTGGTCCCAGCAAAACTTATGTACTTAGTTCATTTGCACGTCCTTTGGTGTTGAGCAATAAAAATCCCATGTAACATGAAAATATTGGACAGACTGCCATATGATATCTGAGAATAACAGCTAGAGGACTCCCTGGGCATGTATTTATCAGGTGACTGACACACTTTTCAGAGAGCTAGGGAATTCATCCAGTTTTCCGTGAAAACAAGGCAGCACTGTGATAGGACCATTTAGTTTTATGGCATCATTACCGTCCTCCAAAGTGCATGGTGCTATAGATGGGACCTATGTATCATTATAAGCACTTTTGGTGAACTCCTTCAACTTAAAGGCTACCAGCCACACCTTACATTATGCTGCTCCCTTCTTTGTTTGCACCTAGTAACCCACATGGAAAAATGTGGGTAGAATTCAGTTGAGGGCACCCTGCTCTCCTGCTAGAACATTGGCAGAACGTTATTGGTACAAGCTCAGTGAATTGGTGTATACAGTTGTTTCTCTAGGGTTTCAACTAATCTTTTACCAAAGTTCTGGCAAGGAAATTGGGAGAAGTACTGTGGGAATTCTACCTCACATTTAAAATTGGTGCAAAGTTGCACATGGTCCCTCAATTAGATAAACCTGAAAATGAATTCAACCTTGCAAAAAATCTACTACTCACTGGCGCTGCCAAAAGTTGCTGCTATAATATTCCCTTTTGAAAGGCTGTGCTGCTCATTTTGGGGTCCCCTGTCCAATACTTCCATGTTACATGGGATTTGTACTGCTGAGCCACCAAAGCAAATGAACTAAGTGCACAAGTTTTGCTCAGACCAATACCAGACAGCATCGCCATGTGCACGTTCGGTTTAGGGACGCAGCACTGGGATAAATGTCTGTGTGGAATTTCATGGTTTAAACTCAATTTGCATTAGTTCAGTCAGGGAAGCCTAATTTGGAAAAAGAGTCTGTTGGTCACTTTAATTGCAGTACTGCACATAAACATTTATGGAATGCAAGTGTCTCAAAGAATTATGCCCCACTATGAGCAGCAGCAAAATGATTTCAAATTGCTTTTGAACCCTCTTCTTTAATATTGCATGAGCAAATCTTCTCAGATTAAAGTGGTTTGACTTGAATCCAAATCTCTAAGGATTAGGGTTTAAAAATATACAGAAATTATTTGCCATCAACTGCAAGTTAACATTTGATATGTAAGAATTATAACATGAAATAAATGATTTGTGGAGTGTTAATAAAGGATAGCAATGAAAACTATGTGGGCAGGGAGAAATGGCTAATTAAATGCTTTTAAATGTATTAGAAAGTAGTTGTGCTTATCCATTAGTGCTAATATGTTGAAATTTAGGAAGCTTAAAATGAAAGCTTTCAGAGTTAATAGCACTTATATATTAACTTTAAACTTAACATTACTGTAACCTTTGTTATGTATTAAACTTAATTTTTTTAGGATCTTAGTACACAAACAAATCATTCCTTATGTCTTGGAGTTTGAATTTTTTCAGCTATCTTTTGAAATGACAAATGTGTTAGAAGTTTTAGTAATTTTGTGCTTTTTCCAATCTTACCCTGTGACTGATAAGTGCTGGTGTTAGCACTGTCCTTGACAACAACAGGAAATGTCACAAAATGTAGCAGAGCAAACAGTGATGAATACTTTCGAATAAATGTAACTGATAAGCGACTTCACTCATGTCTAATGTTGTGTCAGGTCTATATTCAATTCTACACACAAGCAGCAAACAAAAGACCTAAAAAAATGACTAGAGCCAGAGTCTGCAAGCAGCAGTGCACAATGATGTGAATTCAAATATGGCTTAGCAGCAAAAATGTTAAGGATCAGCAGTATTTCACATTTGAGGTTGTATAATTGAGGTAAATATTTGCAGCCAATAGGAAAGACAATCAAATGGAATGTAAAATGGGTAACTGATTTGCTATCACTTGATTTACTTTATTGCCCAACCTATCCCCTAAATCTTTAAGATTTCTTATTAACTTCTAAAAGACACATTTGGAACTATTTTACAGCACAATTTTATTCTGCTCAAAGTTGTACATTTAAGTAGTTTCCTCACAAATATCATCCTTTGCTTAGTGTTCAGAACAATGCAAAATAGAGAAAGGCACAAAGGTCACCTTTTACCATTACCAGAGCTGTGCTATACCAGCTATATTGTTTAATGCACTCTGGGAAGGATGACATGATTGTTTTCCACAGTGAAGATGTATTGTGCATCTATTGAGTTTTTAACCTTAAAGGAAAAAAATATGAACCAAAATTCTTTGTGAGATTAATAGGATAGTTAGAGAACAATCTTGTTATAATTATAGTTTCCCAAAATGTACTGCCTGAAGGAAATACATTCCAGGATAATACAGTGCAAACTCATTTTTTCTCAATAGATAAAGTACAAACATTCCTAGAGCATTAAATAGATGTCTTCCACCAGTAATACAGCCTATTTCAGCAATAGAAAATGAGTAATGGAATCTATCCTTTGTTGTAAAGCTCTGCGTCCATCATTATTAACAGGGGCCATTTAAAAGAAATCTGTTTCACTCTATAGGAGAGCAGCGAAGGTGTGGATTTATAGTATAACTTGGAGGAGCAAAGAAATATTTTGAGAGACTTATTTTTAAAGGCTTTTTTTGTTCCAACTATTTTCCTCATTCTGCTTTCCTAGGCTATATAGGTAGGTTACTGTGATGACTGTGACAAGTGACAGAACGTGTTGAAATGTCACCCAAGGTAGGGATCCTGCTGATTTTGTGTCCCTTTTCTCAGCTAGATACCTCACCTCTACTTGCTAATGTGCCTCTCAAGTTGGTGGGGTTCAGCAACTCACCATCTGGGTGAAGTCTGATTGTGAAAGTGAACCATTAATGCACCATTCCACTGATCATACACAGAAGAGTGCGTGAGTGAATATGCGCTCATAGCACATATATATTCAGCAGACATTGTCAGCTCCTAATATAAGGAACTAATCAGCCATTAATTGTGACATTTGGATGATGATCTGCCTTTTTCCTTCTGTATGAAAACATTATTTGCTTCATTCTCTCAAATATCACAAATGAGAGCTAATTTGACACTAACTCTAATAAATATTTCTCTTGCTGTTATTTTGTCCTAAAATGAGCTTTCACTCAAACATAATTTTTCTTTTCTTCTTCATATTTCTTTCTAATGAAGCAGATGGTAATCAATGTGTCAGCAATCCTCAGTGATAGATGCTTAGCCTTCAGGACTCCTGCTGTGGAGCCATGTGCAACTCTCAGAGCTTTTTAAATTTAAATATAAAGATCTGACAGACTATCGTTTTCATTAAGTTTTGATGTATGAGCAGGCTTGAAAAACTTAAATGAAAGGCAATATGAAATGTCATGTGGAAGGTGGATAACTCTTGTAATTAATGAGAGAAAGTTCTTCTCCTGCTTATTTTGCATTAAATTATAGCCTATTGTTCTATAAAGGACTAGAAGCTGAACTTTTGTAATTCCCCTTCTATCAAACATCATTCTCTAGCCAAACTGGTATTCTGCCTGTTCCTTCTGCTCTGCTCAGCACGTGAATATCTTGTCCTATGGTGCATTCTCCCAGTTTTTGTGAAAGCATAAGGCTTTTCCATTGCCCCTCAACACAATAAACCAGCAGAGATCAAAAACTCACCGTGGAGCTCACTGTGGATGGAGATTACAGTTGTGCTGCTCCTAAAACAAGCAAACATTTTTTAGAGCAGATATCTATGATATTTTTGTATTATTCAGAAAATTATAGGCCTCAATATTAACCCTGACAAATACCTACGGAGGCCACCACTGAGCAGGAAAGGGTCAGACAAGAGCATAAAATCCTAAAATATAACACCCCTCCTCCACGCTGCTGCATTCTCAGCCCTTAATTCAAGCTCTGGACAAGAGCTCCACTGAAAGAAGGAAAGGTGTACTTAAGATACAAAAGTCATAGCCTGATGATGTCATTGGCACTTCAATGTCATTTTAAGGTCCACACAGGTGAAGTCCCACAATGTTTGCTACCTGGCATACAGGAGGAACCCACTGGCTAGAAGGGACTCAGGAACACCTTGAAACTGTGCCTGTCTTTAACACCATGTGAGCCAGGAGAAACAGATGTGTTCCTCACAGGGCCCTCAAGGAGTCCTTGGACCTCTCCAACCCTAGAATCCCCATGGTCATAGGGGAATTCCCAACCTGTGGATGAATTGGGCAACCTGGAGGTGTGCAAGGGGAAATGGTATGGCATTTGGTGCAAATCTCTTGGTTCAATGAAAGCCCTCTGGTTTTTGGGTTCAAGCCACACTCAAAACCTTGCCTGCACAGTCTAGGCTGCCACTTCTATGCAGTACTAACGGGGTGGGGTATTACTGGAGTTTCTCTTGCTATTGGCTCGCAGGTCTAAAGGGATTGTTAAAATACCTTGGGTATTGTAACAATTGCTATGCTAAAGGTCCTGGGTTCAAATCTTAGACTTGTGAGGAAGGTAGAAGTCTGACTAATAATGTTGATTTTTTTGAAGACTTCATTAATATGGTGGACAGGGGAATGTTGGAGTATCTACTGCCTGTGAACATTGCCTTTCCGGAAGGCACCTGATAACATTTTACAGAGGAAATTATTGCAAAAAGAAAGTTACCATGGCCAGGATTTTCGCCTCGGTGAGCGGGCCCCCGACGTCATCCTGGTCCATTTAAATCTTCAGGAAGGTAGACGGACAGCGAAATCAGCTGTCTGCCCGCCGACCTGTCAATGGCCAATTAAGGTTATTGACAGGCTAATTAACCTTGTTCAAGACCTACCCGTCCAAGCTTAAGGCTAGTGGGCAGGCCAGGAACCCCAGCAGGCTCTAGATTATTCATGAAACATCACCCACTGGTGGGATGAAGTTTCATGTCCGTTTTTAAAATATTTAATAAACTTTATGTATTTCTTATTAACATGACCCATCTCATGTGATTTTAATATTTCTCTATTTTTTGACTTTTCTTACCCGTTAGCAAACCCCCTGAAACAGCACTTTGCCTCAGGGAGCAGTGCACTCTTTTGCGTGCATGCACGAAAGAGCGCACTTGGACAGTTGGGGAATCCGCATAGTACTTCCTGTCTTGAAGGCCGCTGGGCGGGCCTTAATTGGCCCACCCACTCAAAATGACGGCGGGCCCAGTTTCAGCGGCGGAGTTCGGCTGCCCGCCCACTATCCGAGTGCAAAATTCTGCCCCATGTAACATGGATTGGTAATTGGTTGGGGAATAACAGATAGAGAGTACGGATAATGAGAGTACTCTCTGATTGGTGAAATATGACAAGCCGTGTTCCCCAGGAATCTGTACTGGAGCTTCATTTGTAGATAAATATAGTAACTACTTGGATGAAGGGTTAGGGAATGCGTGTCCAGATTTACAGATGGTATTGAATTGGGAGACACAGTGGCCCGTAACTTCCGCACTCCCCAGCATTGGATTTGGGGGGTACCCCAAAGATGTGTTGGGGAATCCCTCTGGCAAGTTCCCAGGTAAGGGTTTGCACTGCAACTGCCCAGAAATGCGAACTTCCTCTGCACAACTGTGCTGGGCAGAGAACCATCTGAAAATATGACTTAAATTGTAAACTTCGATTGTTCCGCCAGGATTATAGCAATAGTTACCCAGAAAAAGTTAGAAGAGTTAAAACCTCTTCTAACTTGTGGGAAACTATTGTAAAGACCCGGACTGACCCCATGGGACTCCCCCAGAGCCTCACCTCCTCCCACAGAACTCTCCCACACTCCCGACCTACGACAACCCCACTTCCAAACCCCCAGACCTCAGAATCCCAGACCTCCGGACTCCCACCCCAACCCCCGGCACCGCTCCACCACCAGACCTCCAGACACCCCTACTCCCGACGTTCGAACCCCCCGGACTACGGCCCCCACCGCCAGACTTCCGGACATCTCCTGACCTCTGGAGCCCCCCACCCACCCGACTTGTGGGGCCCTGGACCACCACACCCCGCCATCGAAGCCGACCTCCAGACCCCGCCAAACTCCAGCCTCTCCTCCCACCCGACCTCCAGATACCCCAACCTCTGTCCCCTACTACCCAAACTTAGGACCACGCACCCCGGCCTCCGGCCCCTCCCCCACATGACCTCCGGACACCCCCCCCAACCTCTGGCCTTCCCCCAACACAACCTCCGACCGGCCCCACCACTCCCCCAACCTCCAGACTCCCCCGACCTCCAGACAAGCCCCACCTTCCCTGACCTCCAAGGAAACCACCCCCCACAGACCTGGGATGCCTCCGACCTCCGGACCTGACACCACATCCCCCAATCTCAGACCCTCTGACCTCCGGGCTCCCCCACCCACCCCGACCTCCAAATGCTGCTCTTCCCCCAGACCTCAGAGCCCCCCAACACCCAAACACACACACCATGACCTTGGACACCCCCAGACCTCCGGACACAACTCCACCCCCTCTTCTGATGTCCAGACCCCTCCTGACCTCCAGACCACCCCAGCTCCATGCACACCGACCCTGACCTACGGACAACTCCCACAATCTCCAGACAACACCCCCAAACTCCAGACAACCCCCCACCCGACCTCGGACACCCCCCCGAACATCCACACCAAATGCCCTACCCCCAACCCGACCTCTGGCCTCACCCCTCCCCTGCCTCTGGAACCCCACGATCTTCAGACACACTCCCCCACCCTGACCTCTGGAGAAAACCCCCACCCCCCGCAGACCTTAGTCCCACCCTCCGACAACCTCCGAACCGGACACCCTCCTTGACCTCAGATCCTTCGACATCCGAACATACCCCGCTCCTCGGACATCCTCCCTCCACTGGCTTCCAGACCCCCCCCCCGGCAACCTCCGGACACCACCACCCACCTCCAGACACCCCGACCCCAACCCCTGGGCAACTCCCCCAACCTCTGAACACTCCTCTGACCTCCAGACATGCCCCCTCCCCTCTGACCTCTAGACAACGCCCCCCTGAACACCCTCCCCAAATGCCCCCCGACCTCTGGACACCCCTGACCTTCAGATACCCCCTACCCACAAATCCATCCACTTGTCTGAGACACTTATCTTTTCCCCGGCCTGTTAATTTCCATGGTCCTTTAAACTTTCCAGCTTTACAGCAGCAAGTACTGTAAAAAAGGGGGTGTGGCCTCCTTGAATATACTGGGGCTTGTGAGGATTCTTAGATGTAAGCCCCAAGCAGCTCTGGTGAATGGAAGTGACAACGCAATTTTCAATGCTGGGTAAACGAGCATTTATTTCTTCTAATTTCTGCGGGCCAGCACTTTCTGATGCTAGTTGGAGGTTATGGCCCAGTAAGTTCTGTGGGTGGCACCGGTAAGCTACAAAGGGATAGACTGAGGGCTGAATTTTCATTTTGGAGGCAGGAACCTACAGTTGGGGGATTTCCTAATATCATCGTCCCACCTCCTGACCAGCAGTGCCCAACATGCTACCTTCATGGCAGAATGGTGGGGCAGAATGGAGTCAGGGCTGCACCCCCCATAACATGCTTGAGGTGGTGACAGAGGCAGGCAGATGCCAAGGTGGCCAGGTGAAAAAGTCCACTTCCATTTGCTGGGACATTGGCCCATTTCTGGTGATGAGTGTGAGGCCCCTAAACCCTCAAATCCTACACCTTTCAAACTCCCTCAACTCCTAACCCATACCTTCCTTCACTTTGCATCCCCATTACCCCCGCCGTCCCTAAGCTCCCATATCCACATATCACCTCACCACCACATACCCCGTAATGCCACACCCCCTCCATAACCCCCTTATCCCTCCATATCAAAGCATCCAGGATCCACCATTTTCAGACCTCATGAGCCTTATAAACACATGGGAAGTCTTTGAGAACCATATAAATCTCTCAAAATAAACAAACAGTACTTCAAAATCCACTTAAAAATCATAATACTCTTAGCTGGTCAGAATTCTGTCAATGTAACCAAGCTCACAATCCTCTTGACAACCAGGTCAACAACCCCTGCTGAGTTGAAACCATTAATGTGTTTGGAATTCATTCAATAATTAATAATTAAGTTCCCCTTGACAACTGTATAATCAACTCCTGTTGAGCTAAATCCTTTAGTGGGTTTGGAATTAAGCCAATCATTCATAATGAGATTCCAATGAACAAATGTGTCAACAACACCAACAGAGCTGAATATATTAAGTCCTTTGATGTCAGCCAGAAGCTCAGCCACTTGTCAAAGCTTTGAAACAGCCAAGCTGATGGCTGAGCTGAAATTCAAAGGCAGTGAATGCTCAGCCAGCTGCCAAAGCTTTTAAATAGCCAAACAATAGGCTGACCTGAAATTCAAGGAGATCATGGATGCAAATGGAGAACTATCACAGTCAATTTTGAATTTTCCTATTGTTTAATTTAGAATAACACTTTACCCAGTGGAAAATGTACTCTAATGCATCTGAAGACTTTTCTACTTTCAGAATCATATTCAATTTAATGGTCACTTAACTCTTCAATACAAAGCCCCATTTATCAATCACTTTATTAATAACATGTATAACTTGACATACAGGATTTCATTATGACATATGAAGTTGACAACACCTTTTGAACTTGCCTTTTAAAGGGTTCCCACCTCCAAAACAGGATTTTCCATGGTTCATGACACTTCTGAGCTGGTGTTAGCCAATTCGCCTTCAAAAGCTGGCCTGACTCCATGAAAAGTTCTGAATTGTCCACTACTGCAATGGAACCGTCAATATTAGGATAGCGGAATGCAGGTTCACGACCTGCCTTCTTAACTGGCAACAGAAATAGGGGTGACAATTCCAGAAACAGAGCCCAACTGCCATTTTTAAAGCTCGCCCAATGTGGGTGGGTCACATGTTGGGATGGGAAACTCCAGCCCTAATTGTTAGACATTAGAGATATGGTTTGAATATATATAATTAGCTTTAAATAGCTAAAGGAGTCGGTTAGCATCATAAGTCAATCACAGTTTTCAAAAGGGAATTGGATAATTATTTGAAGGAAAAAATTGCAGAATGATGGGATTGTGGTAAAGTGAGGTACCGTGTCTTTTAAGGCAATGCAAGTGTACTGATCATGTGACAGCACTCACGAATCACAGTACAGTGTGGGCTACTGGGAACTGTAAGTCTAGTTCTGGAGGCTTCTGAGTGAGCACATATGATCTGGTGCTCTGCCCTATGTCTCAGTAAACCATCACTGTTTATTCTTACATCAATCTCTCCCCATTCTTGATTGCAAGCAGCAATTGATGGGAACATAGGGAGGCGTGCAATTAGAGTTTTGTTGGCGAACAAACTCATTTGCCCAAGACATAAAAGGGGTAAAGGCTGGGAAGTTAAACTAGGTGAGTTGCACATGCAAAGAGCAGACAAGGAAACAATGGGCTAAATGGCCTCCTTCTGTGCTGCACCAATGCTATGATTCAGAGTTTCATTTTACTGGATACTGCTTAGGTCCTAGTGGAATAATAATTGTTAGGCACTTTTAGTTAGCCCAAACAAATGGCCATAGCTGGGTAAATGCACAAATAGATAACCATATTGCAAAGGTCTGTTCGGCTTTTCATTTAAGTTTTCTTAATTAGGATGCCTGCTGGAATGCAAAAGTTAATTAATTTGTAGGAACAGAGTAGGAGTTACTTTATTATATCAGCATGGTTCAATATAGTCTGATAAGAAACCAGGACAGATGGACTAAATGGCCATTATAAGTAGGTTCTTAACATGCCTTATGAACAGATTTGAACATAAGTAAATGATGACAAGACAGATACAAACAATGAAACTTTTGAAAGTTAGTCTGATGGCCGGAATGGAATATTTCTGGGGAGGATGGAATTGATCAGGGAAAACAGCTTGAGAGGAGATAAAGAAAGGATGATGGAATGCCTGTTTGATCACGGGTAGAAGGTACATGCGAAGGCTCCAGAAGTTAATGGCAGGTGGATAATATTAAAAGTGAGCTTTCACCCCATGGATTAGATGAAGATCTCAATGTTTTACTGAGTATTTCACAATAAAACAAACCATTATAGGGTAATGAACCCTTTTCAACAATCCATGCAGATCATGTAACTAGTAGAGTTGATGAGGGGGGGCCAGTGGATGTGGTTTATTTGGACTTTCAGAAGGCTTTCTACAAAGTCCCACGTAAGAGATTGGCATGTAAAATTAAAATGCATGGGATTGGGGGTAGTGTAGTGCGATGGATAGAAAACTGGTTGGCAGACAGGAAACAAAGAGTAGGAATAAAAGGGTCTTTTTCCAAACGGCAGGCAGTGACTAGTGGGGTACTGCAGGGATCGGTGCTGGGACCCCAGCTATTCATAATATATACTAATAATTTAGATGAGGGAATTAAATATAATATCTCCAAATTTGTAGATGACACAAAGCTGGGTGTGAGGGTGAGCTGTGAGGAGGATGCAGAGACTTCCATAATTTCATACTCCATCCCCCTTGCAATAAAGGCCAACATTCCATTTGTCTTCTGGATCACTTGCTGTACCTGTATGCTGACTTTTTGTGATTCACATACAAGGACACCCAAATCCCTCTTCACTGTAGAATTCTGCATTCTTCCTCCAATTAAATAATACACTGCTTGTCTATTCTCCCTGCCATTTGGACAACTTCACATTTCCCCACATTATACTCCGTCTGCCAAATTTTTGCCTACTCAATTAACCTATCTATATCCCTTTGCAGACTCTTTGTATCCTCCTCACAACTTGTTTTCCTACCTATCTTAGTATCATAAGCAAATTTGTCAATAATACAGCTGGTCTCTTCATCCAAGTCAATTATATAGATTGTAAATAGTTGAGGCCCCAGCACTGATCCCTGCAACGCACTACTGGTTACAGTTTGCCAACTTGAAAATTATCCATTTATTCTGACTCTCTGTTTCCTGTTAGATAGCCAGTCCTCCATCCATGCTCATATATCATCCCAACGCCATATACTCTTGTCTTCAGTAGTAACCTTTTATGCGGCACCTTATTGAAAACCTTTTGGAAATCCAAATATACTACACCTACTGCTCTCCCCTCTATCCACCCTGTTTGATACATCATTATTATCTGAGTCTTTTGCAGAAAAAAATGTCTGCTACCTCACTCTCCCATGTGTTAGCAAACAAACCATTCTTCATCACTGATATAAAAACAAAGTGCTGGAAAAAACTCAGCAAGTCTAGCATTGTCTGTGGAGAGAGAAAAAGAAAGTTAACATTTCGAGTTCGTATGACTCTTCTTTATCCATGGCTTGGCTGCAGCCCATTTGTGCCTGAATGACTCATCACATGCTGATCCCAAAGTTATACCAATCTCCAAAGTACATGCAGTGCCAGTAACTGAGCAGGTGGCTGCAAATGTCAGATCCAGTGGTGGGCTTCTTCATTTGAGGTGTGTTATTGCTCTCTTTCCTACTCCAGGGGCTTCTGTGGTTGGACAGGCAGCAGTTCTTCAGTATTTGAAAGTAGGAACTCAGAAGGGGAAGATTACTCTGAGGAAAGAGGAGATGGGGTGGGAAGTGAGAGTATGGTTGCAACATGTGCAGCAATTGCACAGCATGCCGGAAAGCAGGATGAGGCTGAGCTGGGTTTTAAGAAGCAGCATACGTCATGAAGGTACCTTCATCCTGATGTTCTCAATAATGTTGGATGGTGCAGGCTCTGCCATAGCCAACCCCATGATACAAGGAACCATCTCATTTGTAGGGCTTCAGAGATGTAGGTGTCCTTAACCCCTGCCAGCAATTCTCTGCTCCCTTCTACTGAGTGCCATCGGTCCTGCAAGAGGGAGGGAAGAAAGTCAGTGGCTGTGCGGCATTGTGTTTGAGCGATGTGCCTGCCATAGCTGAATAGCTAGAGGTATGTGGAGGCAGCGAGATTTGTGTGTGAGGTTGGCAGCACTGGCTGTGTAAAGGTAAGGTGGAGCATCTGGATGTTATGCATGAGTCCTGAGTGCTAGGGAGTGCTACTGCATTACTGTTGGCCACTGAGAAGCATGAGAGTTTGGTGCTGCAATGGACAGGAGAAGTCATGTGAAGATCCATTGAGATCATTTAACACTCCACCCTGCTCTCTTGCCCACATGTCTGTCCTTGGCTTGCTGCATTGTTCCAGTGACATCATTGGTACTTCATTATTATCTGAGTCTTTTGCAGAAAAAAATGTCTGCTACCTCTCTCTCCCATGTGTTAGCAAACAAACCATTCTTTATCAAAAACAGAATTACCTGGAAAAACTCAGCAGGTCTGGCAGCATCGGCGGAGAAGAATAGAGTTGACGTTTCGAGTCCTCATGACCCTTCGACAGAACTTGAGTTCGAGTCCAAGAAAGAGTTGAAATATAAGCTGGTTTAAGGTGTGTGTGTGGGGGGCGGAGAGATAGAGAGAGAGAGAGGTTGGGGGGGGGTGCGGTGTGTGGTTGTAGGGACAAACAAGCAGTGATAGAAGCAGATCATCAAAAGATGTCAACGACAATAGTACAATAGAACATATAGGTGTTAAAGTTAAAGTTGGTGATATTATCTAAACAAATGTGCTAATTAAGAATGGATGGTAGGGCACTCAAGGTATAGCTCTAGTGGGGTTTTTTTTTATATAATGGAAATAGTTGGGAAAAGGAAAATCTTTATAATTTATTGGAAAAAAAAGGAAGGGGGAAACAGAAAGGGGGTGGGGATGGGGGAGGGAGCTCACGACCTAAAGTTGTTGAATTCAATATTCAGTCCGGAAGGCTGTAAAGTCCCTAGTCGGAAGATGAAGTGTTGTTCCTCCAGTTTACGTTGGGCTTCACTGGAACAATGCAGCAAGCCAAGGACAGACATGTGGGCAAGAGAGCAGGGTGGAGTGTTAAAATGGCAAGCGACAGGGAGGTTTGGGTCATTCTTACGGACAGAACGCAGGTGTTCTGCAAAGCGGTCGCCCAGTTTACGTCTGGTCTCTCCAATGTAGAGGAGACCACATTGGGAGCAATGAATGCAGTAGACTAAGTTGGGGGAAATGCAAGTGAAATGATTTTTTATCACTGATATAAAAACAAAGTGCTGGAAAAAACTCAGCAAGTCTAGCATTGTCTGTGGAGAGAGAAAAAGAGAGTTAACATTTCGAGTTCGTAACCAACGCAAACTGGAGGAACAGCACCTCATCTTCCAGCTAGGCACTTTACAGCCTTCCGGACTGAATATTGAATTCAACAACTTTAGATCTTGAACTCCCTCCTCCATCCCCACCCACTTTCCGTTTCTTCCCCCTTCCTTTTGTTTTTTTCAATAATTTATATAGATTTTTCTTTTCCCACCTATTTCCATTATTTTTAAATCTTGTATGCCCTGCTAGTCTTTCCACCCCACCCCAAACAGAGCTGTACCTTGAGTACCCTACCATCCATTCTTAATTAGCACATTCGTTTAGATAATATCACCACCTTCAACACCTCTTTGTTCCTTTGTCTGTGACATCTTTTGATTATCTGCTCCTATCACTGCTTGCTTGTCCCTACAACCACACCACCCCCCCACACGCCGCCCCCCGCCCCCCACTCCCCCCCCCACACCCCCCACCACCTTAAACCAGCTTATATTTCACCCCTCTCCTAATATTCACTCAGTTCTGTTGAAGGGTCATGAGGACTCGAAACGTCAACTCTTTTCTTCTCCGCTGATGCTGCCAGACCTGCTGAGTTTTTCCAGGTAATTCTGTTTTTGTGTTGAGATCATTTGACTTCTTGTGGCACTACAGTGAAGTCTTCTGGCCCAGACTCTGGGGTTGGCCTTCCTGGCCATTTGCTCTTACTCCCCTGTGAGGATGGTCATTGAGCATATCTTGGCTCCCCTGCAGGCCCATGGCACCTTTCTTCCTGCCCACCTTCAGTGTTAGTGCCTCCAGTTCCGCATACAGCACTAGGGATCCCTCTGTCTGCCTTGGTGTTTACTTTGCAATTGAAATTCCAGCAATATTTTGTGCAGCTTCCCTTTAAGATACAGCCTAAATTTAAAAAGACCAGGCTGGCTGTACCAACTGATATGCAATCAATGCTACTGGGCCACCCTGCCGTGCGTAAAGGCCACAGACAGGGGTCGGGGTAGAAAGCTGCGCTGGGGCTGCTCAGCCCAATGCTACAATCATTTAAGCAAGGTGAGTATATGAAGTTCATGTGTTGCACAACTTGATCTGAAAGGATATGGGCAAGTCATGAATTGTGATTCCCAGACTCAAAACATAGGGCTAGCCCCCCTTTCTGAATGACCAGAACATGCTTGGCCTTTAATACTCATTTTAAATATTTGGGTTAAACTTGTATACAATCCATATATAAAACTTGGAAACTGAGTGAGTTTTTCATCATTAATTCAACCATGGAAATCAAGCACACATATTGTGTGCAAAAGGCTGGATGGAAACTAGCATGCTGCGTGAATCCAGTGGGAGCTGACAGCATTGGAATTTGTGCTATTTCCTGGTTGCTGCTTGCCCAAATCACACTGGTAGGAATAATCTTGCCAGTCAGAAAATTGGCCTGAATTTGTGAAGTTTTCAGCATTTTACCTTCAAAATAACACAGTCAACAAGGTTCAAAAAACTGCAATGAGGATCATTTCAAGACTTCGTTCTTCAAATTACGAAGAATGATTTACAGACGTGGTGGACCTAATGTCCATTTCTGTTCCATACTGTATTATAGCTCTTGACTTGTCTTTTAACAGAGCTTAGGGAGGTGAAATTAGCAAGGTGAGTTTATATGGAGCTTGGAAACTTTGAAGAAACTCATCCCTTTTAACATGCTTCCATTACACAACATGACAGCCTTATGTATGAACTATGGGATAGTGTTTGTATCAAGCAGAAAGGATTATTGTCCTTATTAGTGTCAGCCATGGCTCAGTTGATGGCACTCTTGCTTCTGAGTCCCAAGGTTCTGGGTTCATGTTTATGTTCCACTCCAGGGCTTGAGAGCAATAAACAAAGCTGACACTGAAGTGCAGTGCTGAGGGAGGTGCCATCCTTTGGTTGAGATGTTCAATTAATGCCCCATCTGCCTGCTTGGGTGAATGTACGAGATTCCATGGCAACATTTCAGAGAAGTGCAGGGCAGATATCCCTGTTGTCCTGGCCAATATTCATACCTCAATCATCACCACAAAAACAGATTATCAGATTATCATCACATTGCTGTTTGTGGGAGCTTACTGTGCACAAATTGGATGCTGCATTTCGTACCTTACAAGTGACTACACTTCAAAAGTGGTTCATTGGCTGTAAAGTGCTTTGACATATCATTGGTCGTGAAAGGTGCTTTATAAAGCCACATCTTTTGTTTTTATTTTATTCTTAAGATATTGGTACAGATTGTCCAATCATTATCACAGTGTTGTTTGTGGGATCTTGCTCTGTAGAAATTGGCTGCTATTTTGCTTTACAACGGTGACTATAATTCATTGGCTGGGAAGTGCTTTGTTATGTCCTGAGGATGTGAAAGATCTTCTTTATTTTTTAGATGCATGAAAAGCACATAAAGAAAGAAATAGCCAAAGAGCTTTTGTTTAATTAAAGCAAACTGTTGGCTACAGGAGGCTGAATGTTTCAGGTTTGACATAAAATACCTTTAAAATTTACAAAGTTAATTATAACTGCAGTCAAGCAGAATGTTATTTGTATTGCAGACATATGTGAGTCCATAAAAACTGTTTTACAGCGTGGAAAGTAATATTTAAAGACAATTCATCATAAAACATCTGGAGGATGTGCACTTAATCCAAGTTTGTGGTATTGTGGGAATTGCATATGTCACTACCACCAGGATGAACCTGTTGCATTGTATATACAAATTCCAAATGTGTGGGCTAGTTTCCTCCTTTCCACAGGGCCTGTTGCCTGAGATTGTGTGTACACAGATAAGTAATCAATGTAAATGTCTATGATACAAAACATAAATACTTGTCTGAAGGTCTTTGTAAATTGGCAAATGGTTCATTTTAATGAATAAAGAATAGTTTGATTCAACATATTATAGATAAAGCTAGACTAAGCAACCAAAATCCAAGCAAACACCTTTCCATCCCTCTCTTTGGGACTCTTGTTGCATAGTATAAACTTGAGCCATTACCAACAGATCAACATTTGTGCTACCTTGACAAAGCTTTGACTGTGTTGTGGCTGCAGCGCTATCTATAATAAGATCTTGCGAAGGCATTACTGATGGTACTTCTTCAATGCTTTGAGGTGTCTGCTGTAGGTTGACCAAGTCTCTAAAGCACATAGGGGCATGGAGATCACTGCTGCCCAGTGAACCATGGCCTTGGTCTCAGTTTTGGGACCCAGGTCCTCAAATACTCTTTTCCTCAGTTGGCCGAAGGCTGAGCTGGCACATTGGACACAATAATGAATTTCGTTGTCTATGTGTGGAATCATCTCAGATTTGCACCAAATGCAGTAGCTGGCGGGAAAAAGGGTGTCTTACCCGCCGGCCACAATGACAGCTTTTCACTTCGTATTGTCGAATTCCCAGCATGTCGCCTCATTAATAATTCACTCCCGGGAAACACGTCGGGTTGCTGGTGGAGCAGCCGTGAATCGTCCGCCCTACCATTACCTCAGGCCTTCAGTTACCTGGGCGCCATATTTAAAGGCCACCCCTGCACAGAGCTTATACTCTTCAAGGAATAGGAAACTGCTGGAAACTGATGGCTGCCCCCAGATTTAGTGACACCTCTCTCGAGCGCCTAATGAATGCAGCAGAGGCCTGCCGCTCTGGGTGAAGACCAGCAAGCAAGATCAGCAATTCAGCGTGGGGGGTTGTGGCAGTGGTAGTCAGCACCAATGCCCTGTAAAAGAGGTAAGACATCCAGTGCCAAAAGAGGGTAAATAGTCTCATCCGTTCCACCAGGGTAAGTCATTCTGCTCATCACTCTCAATTCACACACACACGAACCCATCACACATCCACAGAGTTCTCACACCTCAAGGGACAACCTCACTAACTCTCACACACACCCACACATCTCCATCAGGCTCATACCCTCTGGGGCTTGTGTTCTCATCCTGTCCATTGCTCCATTCACCACACAAATATTCCACACAGTGCCACGTGTCCTGCTCACATTCTCTTTATCTGTTTCCACGCAGGAGAAGCCTACTCACAGAAGCAGGGAGATGTCCAGATCAGGGGTGGAGTGGCACACTTTAGGCTCTTCACCCATTTTGAGGAGTGTGCCATCGTGCTGACTGGTGAGGACATGGATTGTGCCTGCAGTGACAGTGAGGTTGGTGGCGAACATCCTCGCGAGAATGCAGCACCGCATCATCCTTCTCTCAACGCAAATGTGGGTGCTCTCTCTGCTGTTTTTGACTCTGCTGTCATGCACTAGTTATCTCTACTTTGGTTCACAGGGAGATCTGCCCAAGAGGAGTCCATTGAAGAGCTGGAAATAAGCAGCTTGGAAGGCCTGTCATAGCGCTTACCCACATCCTCCACCAGCACAGAGACACAAATCATGGTAATAACTAGATCTTGAGCAGGCTCAAGTTTACAATCTAGTCACCACATGGACACACATGTCCACAGCAGGAAGAGGCAGGTTCAGCTGAGCTCGCCGGCACTCGGAAGGCTGCTGGAGAAGAGGCATCTGTGATTTCCGAGTCAGATGATGAGCCTCTGGATTTGGCCTTTCAACGCATTCTGGAGAGTCAGCAGAAGGCAGGGGAACATCATGCAGAGCTGCGGGAAGCCCTCAACAGAGTGGCACGTGAGTCGGAGGAGTGCGTCTGCCTGTTCTCTGATGAAGTCGTGCCCACATGTACACATATGGAGGTCTCCATGGGAGGTTGGCTGTGGTAAAGTGGAGTGCTATGTACCTTTAAGAGAACGTAGTTAGTTTTGACTGTACTGACCAATCGCTACACAGTGCAGGCTTCTTGGGTAACTGTAACTTTAGAGCTGGAGATGATTGAAGGAGCACACATGGTGTTAGTGCTCTGCTCTTAGTTCCAATAAACCACCAGTGTTTGTTCAATTAATCAGTCTCTCTGTCTGCATTGTTTCAAGCACTAACTAATGTGTTAATCTTAAGGGTGCAGCTAGTGTTCGCCAGATAAAGTGAATCTGATAACCAAAAACATAAAACTGGCGACGAGGATTAACCAGATCAATTGACAGCAACTAAGAAAGCCGCGGTAAGCCAGCTACATTACTTCGCTGCTACCTTGAAAACCTTTTGAAAGCGCAGTCTCCTTAGTCACTGAGTAAGCCGCGGTTTAGGCATCTTGAACTATTTGACCCCATTTCCAATGACTGGTCTCATCACGTCGAATGCTTAGTGTTCTTCTTTACCGCTAACAACAATGCGGAGGAGGACAAGAAGAGGGCGATTCTTTCGTCCAGACGCTGGAGCAAAACATATGGGCTGATCTGCAGCCTCACGTCACCTAACACCCCCGATGCAAAGACTTTCAACGAGTTAGTAAATATTGTCAAAAACTACCTGAAGCCAAAGCTCTCAGTCACTATGCAGCATTTTAAATTCAATTCAAGGAATAGGCTTCCAGGAGACACAATCACTGACTATGTAGCTGCTTTAAAGGAATTAATGGAATATTGAGAGTTTGGAACTTCAATAAATGACATGTTGAGAGATCGATTGATATGCAGAATCAGGGATGATACTATTCAAAGGTGATTGCTATCTGAAGCTAACCTAGATTTCAGTAAGACATTAGAATTGGCAACAGCCATGGAGAGTGCTGTTAGAGACTCAGAGGCAATAAAAGATACACAAAATGGTGCCGTCAATCTTGTAGGCCAGGAAGGGCTGGTAACAAAAAGTGCAAAAATGTCAGACTCCGCAGAAAGGTGGGACACGCCCACTATATACAGACCATTGAAGAACAACAGTGCTACAGTGAAAATCCACAACATTAATGAGGGAGATACATCCAGCAGCCAAGCAAAAGCTCAGAAATATCGAATGCTTTATCTGCCACCGCAATGGTCACTTAATGCGGCACTGTCAAGGTAGGCTGAGACAGCGTTTTAAAAGCAAAGGTAGAAGTAGCGAAATCTGTCTCGTTGAAGAACCAGAGGAAGCAGAATCTGACATTTATTCATTATACAACCTAAAAATGGGTAGAACTGAGCCATTAGAGTCAATGAACAATCCATCAAGATGGAGGTTGATAATGGAGCATCAATGTCTGTCATAGGAGAACATATGTTCAGAAGGAGTCCATCCTTTAAGTTTGGAAGAACCAGACACTAAATTAAAAATATATACAGGCGATAAGAGTGAAAGAGATATGTCAAGTCCTGGTGCAGTGTGGGGATCAGTCTACAAATTTACCCCTTATAGTAGTAGCTGGGGTGGGTGCCAGTTTAATTGGTCGCAACTGACTCAGAAAAATTAAATTGCAATGGGCCAAGATTTTTCAAATCATGACGAGAAACTTAAAGGAATTGTTAGAAAACTACACTTCCATTTTCAGTAATGAGCTACGAAGGATTTGTGGGCTACAGGACAAAATCCACGTAGACCCTGACGCAACCCCCAGATTTATCAGAGCCAGACCAGTCCCTTATGCTCTATGAGACAAGGCGGAGACTGAGATAAACACGCTGGAAAAGTTGGGTGTCTTACAATCGGTGCAATTTTCCAAGCGGGTGGCACCCATAGTATCTATATTGAAGCCAGACCAAAGTGTTCATTTATGCGGTGATTATAAGTTAACTGTAAACAGAGCGGCCAAACTTGATAGACTCCCAATACCGAAGATTGACGAATTATATTCAAAGTTGGCAGGGGGCATCACACATTCAAAACCCGACATGTGCCGCGCCTACCAGCAGATAGAGTTGGAAGAAGGCTCTAGGGAATTTGTGACTATCAATACACACTAAGAATTGTATCAATATGCTCAACCACACTTTGGTGTCTCATCGACATGTGCTATTTTCCAGTGTACTGTGGAAAATCTGCTTCAGGGCTGCCCTATGTCTTTGTTTATCTGAATGATGTCTTAGTCACTGGTCAAACTGATGAAGAATACTTAGCTAATTTGGAGGAGGTGCTGAAACGCTTTTCACAAACTGGGGTGCACTTGAAGCGAGAAAAATGTATTTTCCAAGCCAACGAGGTAGTTTACTTGGGCCATCGTTTACTTGTCAATTGTACTTTCAAGTAAAGGGGGAGGCTTGTGGTAAAGTGAAGTGTTATGTACCTTTAAGAGGATGTAGTTGATTGACCATATGACTGCGTAGACTAATTGCTATATAGCATGGGCTTCTAAGGTAACTGTAAGTCTAAAGCTGGAGGTGATTGAAGAAGCACACATGGTTTTAGTGTTCTGTTCTTATTTCCAATAAACCACCAGTGTTTGTTCAGTTAATCGGTCTCTCTGCCTATATTGTTTCAAGAACCAACTTATGTGTTAACATCAACAGCACAGCTAGTGTTCGCCTGACAATGCGAACCTGATAACCAAAAACATAAAACTGGTGGACGCCATGGTGAACCTGGTCCAGCACAACATGGAGGTATTGCAGAACTGCACTCCATCGCGAGAGTCACGGGTGAGTTCCTGAAGTGGCAACATGAGAGGGAAGCGGGGCACCTCGATGTCCCTCCAGGCGCTCCTTTCCCTGAAGGAGTCAGGCCGGGGTGCCTGATCATCGGAAGGTAGGAAGAGCAGCAGCTGGACACCCCTGGGTCATCAACTCGGGAATCTTAGAGGCTGTCCTCTCCCTCCGAGTCTCTTTTGCCTGTGAGCCCCTCAACCTCATCATCTGTCACCGCAGATGGAACAGCTGACCAACGAGTGTTTCTGGAGGGAGAAGTATGTGTGTGGCAATGCCTTTCTGAGCCTCGTGCAGGAACTCTCCCATGTACACGGATCCTTCATGTATCATGCTCATGTCAATGTCCTGAGCATTTTCAATGCTGCCTGCTGGGGTTTGCTTTCAGTTGTCTATCTGAGCTGACCTGCATCTCCACCCACCCAATGATCACACTCCCATGCAGCACCTGAACCCACCCACCACGACTCTCATTTCACTTTCAACTTAGACAGCATGGTCTGGGTTTGGTTTTTTGTGCGCTCCCCCATCCTTCCCTCCCCCCAGTCACCCATTTCCTTTCCTCCATCACTGTTGACCCCCCTGGCATCACCTTCCACCTCCTCTCCACGATGTACCAGCCATAGCCCTTTTATTTCGGGGATATCCAGGTGAACGTGCACATTGCTTTCCTTCCCGAAAATCCCACCCCCAACCACATTCACCTCCCCGACCTCCTCCTTCCCACCCCCAGTGTCCATGTCTGCCTCTGAGTCCCGACCAGCCACGGTCACCATGCCTTCTACAGCTACCGCCAGAGCAACACCCTCCCACCCGACCGCCTCACTCTGCTCTCAACATTCCCTCGTTCCACACCCATCCTCAGTTCGCTCCCCAGGAGGCAGTCATGGACTCATCAGAGCCCACCCTTGCACGTTCACCTGGACATCCCCCACTCTGGACACCTTCCCCCCCAACCTTGGAACCCCTTCCCTCCCCCAGACTCCACCCCCGCTTTGTCCGCCCCTCTTCCTGACTCCTTCAGACACCTCATTTTTTTCACCACCATTAGTCCTTCCCCCCCACCATCGACTCTTTCCTCCAGCATTACTTCTTCCTCCAGCCTTACTTATTCCTCTGCCCTTAGTCCTTCCCCCTTCCCAACTCATTTCTCCACCCTTACATTTTTCTCCAGCCATACTCCCACCCCTATCTGCACTCCTCGCTCCCCCCAGACTCCCTCCGCTCACCGCACTCCCCCCCCAGACTCCCTCCCCTATCTGCACACCTCCCTCCTCCTGGACTCCCTCCCCTCTTCGTATTCCTTCCCACCCCGAACGCCTTCTCCACTCTGCACTCCTTCCCCACTTTGAACTCCTGTCCCTTATACCTTCCAACCCCCTTATAACTACCTCCATAGTTGCTATCTTTTACCCTGTTACAACAGCACCTTCATTCCCCCCCAACCTCAACCCACCCCAATACTTTCACTCTCTCCTCCCTGCCTCACCCCATCCTGACACCTCTTCCTCTCCCAGTTGATCATAGGCCTTCCTCCCCCACCCCCCGGTACACCTTCCTCTCCCAAACACAACTGGAGCTTCCTCTCCACCCCCTTGACCATTATCCTTTGTGAGCAGACCCTCAATGGTGACTTTCCAACTTCCGTGAGCTGCTTCACAGCAGATCCATGTCCATGAGAATCCACCCAGCATGCCATGGACATTCCTCCAATGCTGTTGTTGTTGGGTTGCAGCATCTTCTGCTCTTCAGAGGTCCACAATGTGAGCAAGGCCCTGACGGTAAGACCCAACTTCCACACGTCACACTTGTCAAGACGTGTTCTGTACCAGCATGAAATCACGTCAACGTGGGCGGACGATCCAGTGAGGGGAGATGATTCCGGCGGGCTGGCCTTATAATGATATGCAGATGTATTACAATGAGGTTCCTGACGTCCAAAGTTGGGAAACACGGCCCACCATCAATGGCCTGAGTGGACGATCAGAAACTGGTTTCACAACATCGTGAAACAGATTTCTGGCCTTCTCACCATATTGTCCACTTAAGCCACCGAGCATGCCCGATGCCAGCAGCATTGAAAATTCTGCCCACAGAAACTGACAGTGAGGTTGCCCTCACAGCCACTGGCAGGGCTGCTGGTCGATGGCTTCACTTGCTGCTGGACCATGCGACATATGTCTGTCACCACCTCACGGCTTAACATCAGTCAGATTTACCACTGATTCTCCGTCATATTGAGGTAGGATGTTCTGAGTCTGCAAACCCTCCTCACAAGTAATTTGCCACCTCTCCTCTTCATCCTTTTTGGTGTGTGTGCAGCAGCCACTTCTTCCCGACATTGTGCCTTCCCTCTGGGCTTCTGGCTTCTGGCTGCTCAAGGTGACTGGCTTCTATGGCGTCTATGTGGAGGGTGCCATGTCCATCTTCTATCTTCCTTCGTATGAAGCGCTATGCTCTCTAGCATGAAGTTCTTCCTGGCAGCAAGGCACATTAGTCAGTAGGGGCAAAAAAATTGCCCTGCAAAACCAGGAGCCCCACCCTCCTACTCCCTTGGGTTAAAGGAAGACAGTTGGAATGGAGTTTGTGCCACTCCTCAGCTGTGAATAAAAATTTAAATCAAAAAAGCCAAAGGGGTACATGCCCCTCTCCAAGGGGGTCCCCTGGTTATCCAAACAAATACGCCAAGTTCAGACCTGCTCTTACCAGGTCTACTCTGCACATTTTGGGTTTCACACTCTTGGGCTACCAAAATCCAACTTGAATGGAGACAGCTGATGATTTAAATGGCTTCCGCAAAACACGTGTGCATAAAATATGCCCTGCCCCCATTCCTGCTTGTGCAAAAATGGGAATTGTCATGGTCAGGGGTGGGACTTAAGGTTTTCAGCCATTTCACCATTTTCACCATGACAGAGAGGCTCTCTGTTATGGCAAATATCAGGGCCAGTGTTTGCCAATAGAATATATCCTATACATTTTCATTAATGTGTCCAAATGTAGGGATTTGGACTCTATACTAAACCCCAAAGTGAGAAAATTCTTGCTGAATAACCTTATTGGTAAAAATGACACTCACTAATTTGGAATGTAAACCAAGAAGGTTTATTAAACAACCAAGATTATTACTTAACATTCCACTAGTCGAGACATGGCACGATGCACAGGTTCAACATGTATCAGTCTGTCTTTCTGTGGATCCTGTGACTCCTGAGGTCTTCTCTGCTTCTTGGTTCTTTGAAAATCATCTCTTGAATCATGACATCCTTAAAGATTTTAACTTAGTCAACTTAACTCCAACACACAGATCTCTTTGCAGTTTTAAGGCTTCAATTCTAGTTTCCTAGTCTACTTTACCGTTCATAGCTCTCAGTCCAGCTTAACAGCTGAAGATGCATATTTCATATCTAGCTGTTTGCTGAATGTTCCTCCCTCTCTCTCTCAAGCTGAAAGCAGCTTCCTAACAAAGACTATTTACTTTGTCTTAAGACCTTTAGCCCTGATACTAGATTCTAGTGCTGATCTTTATACTGCATTCTTATGGCAATCCTCAACCTGTGACAATTATTTTAGTCACTTCTGGGTTCTTACAGCAACCCCCACTGCATGACAATTATCTATTGACAGGCAATGTCCTACACAAATGCTAACTTCCTGCAAGTGGCCAATTCCCAACTCTTCTCTCGTGACATAATTCTTCCAGCAAGTGTCCTGTAACAAACGCTGCCCCTTGGCAAGTGCAAAGACCCTGGTGATACTCCCCTATTTTATACCCTTCTTACAGGCAGCTTTTGCAACATTCAGCTCTAACTAATAACGCCTAACTAAAAACTTGCAATTATTGACCAAAGGGAAGAGTGCTTCTTGCTTCCCCACCACAAACACACCTTAACTTGTACCCAATATTTACAATTCTTGACCAATGGTCAAAGTGCTTCTGGCTTCCTATAACAAGCTAACCTTAATTTGTACTTTTTCAACTGGAGGCCCTAGTGCATCTAGCCAATCAGCATTGCAATCTTGGCTTCTGTTTACTGCTAATGCTAGACACACTGGAACCCAAATGTACAAATGTGCCCTAACTGTAACTTCACGTGTTGTTTTTTAAAGCTACGGTAAAGTATTTTGGCACTTAAAGAGATAGCAACTCAAAGACTTTTTAACAACATCCCAAAAATACATACAAATTAAGGCTTTTCATCACAAAACTTACTTAGAGTATAATTTGTTAACCTAAGCCTTATGAATTACACAAATGTGCCAAGAAGTGAAGTCTAACACAATCATACATATCGGGCAGTTTATTGCTTAACTTTTAGCTGCCAACTGACAATGTCATTGTGAGATTGTTGACCCATCTTTTCTCTTTGTGATGGTTTTCTGTAAATTTCTCTTTCTATGTGTTTCCAAAATTTACAGCGTTTTTCATTGAGCAAAGTCTCACGGGCAAATACAGGTCCAAAATGGATTCCGTAATCCATCTATCAGATTCCAAAAACTAACACTCATTTCGCCTTGCTGTCATTTATTCCCTCAAATACATATTTAATTTGCCTTTAAATTTTCCACACTCTCTACCTCCATTATCCTCTGGACAATTTGTTCCTCATATTCGCCATTCATTGTATGAAGTAATTAAATTTAAACTGTTTATGCACCTTACCTCTTGACTCATATCCCCTGTTTTGTGGCATTGGCAAGCATATTGTTTCTTTACGGATTATGAATACTTGAATAACATCTTGCCTACTGTATTTTCTCCTCCAGAGTAAACAGTATGTGCTCTTGAGTGTCTCCTCGCAGCTCAGATCCCTTAAGCTAGCTAAGTGTTTGGTTACTTTTTTCAGTACTACCTCCAATGTCTGCAGTATGGCAACCAGAATTGCACACTGTATTCAAGTAATAGCCAAACCTGAGCCTTGTGGAGGCTCAACAACATCTCATGGGATTTACAAATTGTCTTAGATTGCTTTCCTTACTGCAATCACATGCTGTGCTGTTGGTTTCAGTAAACTATCAACCAATACTCTACTAACCTCCTCTCATGTTGTGCCCTGTAGCCTTATCTTGCATTTGTCCACATTAAGTGGCAACTACCACTCATGGGAACACCATGCTGACTTATCTAGACCCAACAGCAATAATTTGAATTTATATAGCACCCTTTAACATGCTAAAACATTCCAAGGCACTTCACAGTAACATTATCAGGCAAATTTGATCACATGCTCTTTAGTGTTAGCAGTGGCTCAGTTTGGTTGTGGGTTCAGGTCCCCATCTGGACAGTCATAGAGACATTGAGCACAAAAATCTTGACCGATATTCTAGTGCCATATTAAGAGAAGACTGCTCCCTTGGAAGTGCTATCTTTTTGGTGAAGAGACAAAACCAAAACTCCATCTACTCTCTCAGGTGGATGTAAAATATCCCATGGCACTACTCTGAAGAACCGGGAAGTTATCCCTGATGTCCTTGTCAATATTTATCACTATAAATCAACAACATTTAAAAAACAGATTAATTGGTCACCATTACATTGCTGTTTGTGGGAGCTTGCTGTGCACAAATTGGCTTCAGCATTTCCTACATAATGACAGTGAATATGGGCTGAGCCTTACGTGCCTCCAGCTGGTTTACTTCCCACAGTGGAGCAGGGGGGTACATAAAATAGAGTGGGCACCCATCCCAACACCTTCCTGCCCATCTCTGAGTTCACACCCATAATACAGGGGGAGGTAGGCACTGAAATCGGCAGCCTGGCTGCCACATTGAAATGAATAATCAAGGATCAAGTAGGCTTGTTATCAAGCCAATTGACCTTGATAATATGTTGCCCACGCCATAAAATGTTTGGTGTGGGTAGTCGGGCAGGGGTGGGAAGGCCGATTTTTTCACTCAAATGCTCAAAGGATGGGAAGGAAGGCGGGGAGGGTTGCTCGTCGGGGGCTGCCCTTTGCTGATCCTGAGGTGAGCCCCTTCCTTCCTTCTTACCCATTCCCTCCCTTAAACCCAACCCCTCATCACCACCCCCATCATCCCTGGCCGTCTGTCTCCCTAACCTACCCAAATCATCCTGGTTCAAGTCCCCAGGCTTACTTGCTCCAGGGATCCATGAGCTTTGGTCCTTTTCTTCTCCAACAGTCCCTTGATATCAAGGCCACATTTGACTGAGTGTGGCATCAAGGAGCCCTTGCAAAACTGGAGTCAATGGGAATTTGGGGGAAAACTCTCTGCTGGTTGGAGTCATACCTAGCACAAAGGAAGATCGTTGTGGTTTTTGGAGGTCAATCATCTCAGCTCCAAGACGTCACTGCAGGAATTCCTCAGGGTTATGTCCTCGGCCCAACCATCTTCAGCTGCTTCATCAATGACCTTCCTTCTATCATCAGGTCAGAAGTGGGGATGTTCACTGATGATTGCACAATGTTCAGCACCATTTGCGACTCCTCAGATACTGAAGGAGTCCATGTCCAAATGCACCAAGACCTAGATAATATCCTAGCTTGGGCTGACAAGTGTCAAATAATATTCGTACCACTTAAGTGCCAGGCAATGACCATCCCAACAAGAGAGAATTTAACCACCACCTTTTGTGTTCAATGGCAATCCATCACTGACCCCCCACTATCAACATCCTGGGGGTTACCATTGACCAGAAACTAAACTGGACTAGCCATATAAATACTGTGGCTACAAGAGCATGTAAGAGGCTAGGAACCTTGTGGTGAGTAACTCACGTCCTGACTCCCTGTAGCCAGTCCACTATCTACAAGGCACAAATCAGGAGTGTGATGGAATACTCCCCAGTTTCCTAGATGTAGCTCCAACAACACATGAAGTTTGACACCGTCCAGGACAAAGCAGCCCAGTTAGTTGGCACCACATACGCAAACATTCACCCTGCCACCCCCCCGGCCCCCCACCAACCGCTGACACACAGTAGCAGCATTGTGTATCACCTACAAGATGCACTGCAGGAATTCATCAAAGCTCCTTAAATATCACCTTTCAAACCCATGACTACCATCTAGAAGGACAAGGGCAGCAGACAGACGGGAACACCATCACTTGGAAATTCCCCTCCAAGTCACTCACCACCCTGACTTGGAAATATGTCGCCGTTCCTTCACTGACATTTGTCAAAATCCTGAAGCTCCCTCCCTAACTGCACTGTGGGTGTACGTACACCACATGGACTGCAGCGGTTCAAGAAGGCAGCTCACCAGCAGCTTCTCAAGGACTACTAGGGATGGGCAATAAATGCTGGTCCAGCCTGTGAAGCCCACATCCTGTGAATGAATAAAAAATAAAAGTTCTGCTCCTCTCTTCAATTGGATTTCCATTTGTCTCTATAACCTTGTTTGTCTTCATTGCTTTACATTTCCCTCCTGGTGTTTTATAAGGTGTTTATCAAAACTCACTTTCACAGCCACATCTCCTTCCTTAGGAATTGTCTCTGGTTCCAACTTACCTCATGTGGATTCCAACTGAAGTTCCATCATTCATGCTTTGAATCTACCCAGAATCATAGATATCTCTGAGACATACAACGTTCCTTGGACTGCAGTTCTTGCCGCATCCTGAGATCCACACTCAATTTCATGCGCCGGCATATTAACACACTCGCCCTCTCTCTCCAGCAGCATTGACTCACCCTATCTCAAAGCTGTCCTTGTCCCCAGTTCCATTTCAGCCTTCGTCTTATTCGACACCTTAACAAGAAACATTTTCTCTTCCTTTCAGATATTAAGGAACATAAGCTCCAACAACTTATTGGTACTGCGCCCCTCCAGCTCCTTTGTCTCCTTCCCTTCCCTCTGACCCTATCCATTCTTCTAACCCCACCTCTCACCATGCATTCTCACTATCCTCTTACCTTCCCCTCTCTGACGCTGAGTGATGTGTGTTCAGCAAAGGACTCAGTTTTATTCTCTTATGCCCGCATCTTAATGAATTTCAGGCTAGGCATGATGTTGTACTCTTCTTCTGTCGCCTTCAGCTCTGTGCCCACTTCTTGACCAAGAGTCCTCCCTCTACTCAATGGATCCTTTCACCCATTTCCAATATTCTCCCTCCACCTGGACCTCCATCTGGACCTCCTACCTGCTCTTGATCTTTTCATTGTGACATTGTCCATCTTAATTTCTCTGTTCCCCTCACCGACTCTAACCTGTCTCCCTCTGAACTTGCTGCACTCTGTTCTCTCAGGTCCAACCCTGACTTTATTATCAAACCTGCTAACAAAGGATGGCGCTGTTGTTGTCTGGTGTACCAACCTTCCTCAGGAGGCTGAGCGCCAACTTTTAGTCACTTCTTTCTACCTTCCCTGGACCATGACCCCATCACCAAATGTCAAGCCATTATTTCCAGGAATGTCACTGACCCCAACTCCTCTGGAGATCTTCCCTCCACAGCTTCCCATCTTATGGTCTCCCAAACCCATACAGCCCGCTTTTACCTCCTTTCCAAAATCCACAAACAGGACTGACCTGGTAGATCCATTGTTTCAGCCTAGTTCTGCCCCACTGAGCTTACTTTTTCCTATCTTGACTCATTTTCTTCTCCTTGTCTAGTCTCTTCCTACCTACATTCATGATCCTTCTGATACCCTACGTCATTTCAACAATTTCCAGTTTCCTGTCCCTAACTAACTTCTCTTCACTATGGATGTCCATTCCCTCTGCACCTCCATCCCCCACCAGGGCGACCTTAGGGCGCTCCATTTGTTCTTTGAATGGAGGCCCGAGCAAACCCCAGGCACCACCACCCTCCTCCGCATGCCTGAACTTGTTCTGTCATTTAACAATTTCTTCTCTAACGTGTCTTACTTGGGTTCTGAAGAAGAGTTATATTGGACTCAAAATGTTAACTCTGTTTCTCTCTCCACAGATGCTGCCATACCTGCTGGGTTCTTTCAGCACTCTGTGTTTATTATCAATCAAGCATAGCCTGGTTGGCCCATTTCTTGAAATCAGCAAGAAAGAAGCAAAAGTTCTACACTTGATTTCAAGATCTCTGTAATTGATTGCATACTCACTCATTGAGGGGATAGTGGTGTCGTGGTAATGTCACTGGACGATTAAACCAGAGGCCCAGGCTAATGCCTGGGGACATGGATTTGAATCCCACCATGGCAGATGGTGGAATTTAAACTCAAGTTGATAAATCTGGAATTAAAAAGTAATAGTGCCGTGAAATCATTGTCATAAAAAATCCATCTGATTCACTAATGCCTCTTCAGTGAAGGAAATCTGCTGTCCTTACTCCAGGCCCTTGGCAATGTGGAAGGCATTCAGTTGAATCAAACTGCTCCAAAGTCCACAAAAAGAAACAAAACCAGACAGGTCACCTGGCATTGGAAATATCAATGGCACATCCACCAGCCCTGCTGACCTGCAAAGTCTGCCTTGCTAACATCTGGGGGCTTGTGCTGTCCCACAGACTAGTCAAGCAACAGCCTGATATAGTCACACTTACAAAATCGTACATTACAGATAATGTCCCAGACATGAGCATGTGTCACAGTGGTACACAGGAGGGAGTTACCCTGGGAGGTCACAACATTGACTCAGGATCCCATGAAGTATCATGGCATCAGGTCAAACAGTGGAAGGAAATCTCCAGCTCGTTGCCACGAACCACCCCATCTTAGCTGATGAATCAGTGCTCCTCCCTGTTGAACACCACTTGGGGAAAGCACTGAGGATGGCAAGGGCACAGAATGTACTCTGGGTGGGGGACTTCAATGTCCATCACCAAGAGTGGCTCAGTAGCACCACTACTGACCAAGCTGGCCAAGTCCTAAATGACGTAGCTACTAGACTGAAAAAAAAACAAAAATAGCTGGAAAAACTCAGCAGGTCTGACAGCATCTGCGGAGAGGAACACAGTTGATGTTTCGAGTCTGTATAACTCTTCATCAGTCATACGGACTCGAAATGTCAACTGTGCTCCTCTCCGCAGATGCTGTCAGACCTGCTGAGTTTTTCCAGCTATTTGTGTTTTTGTTTCAGATTTCCAACATCCGCAGTATTTTGCTTTTATCTTAGCTGCTAGACTGGATCTGTGGCAGGTGATGAGGGAGCCAACAAGAGGGAAAAACCTACTTGACCTCGGCCACACCAATCTACCTGTAGCAGATGCATACGTCCATGACAGTATTGTAGGAAGCGACCACTGTGCAGTTCTTGTGGAAATTAAGTTCCATATTCACACCAAGGATACCCTCCATCATGACGTGAGGCACTACCACTGTATTAAATGGGAGTGATTTCAAACATCTGGCAACTCAAAGCTGGCCATCCATGAGGCATTGTGGATCATCAGCAGCAGCAGAATTGTACTCGAATATAATCTGTTACCTTATGGCCCAGCATATCCCCCACTCCACCATTACCATCAAGCCGGGGGATCAACCCTGATTCAATGAAGAGAGCTGGAGGGCATGCCAGAAGCAACACCAGGCATATCTAAAAATGAGGTGTCAACCTGGTGAAGCTACAACACAGGACTACTTGCATGCCAAACAGCAAAAGCAGCATGCAATAGACAGAACTCAGCAATCCAACAATCAACTGATCAGATCTTAACTCTGCAGTCCTGCCAGTCCAGTTGTGAATGGTGGTGGACAATTAAACAACTCATTGGAGGAGGAGGACACAAATATCCCCATCCGCAATGATAGGAGAGCCCAGCACATCGATGCAAAAGGCAAGGCTGAAGCATTTGCAACAGACATCAGCTGGAAACGCCGAGTGGATGATCCATCTCAGTCTCCTCCTCAGGTCTCCAGCATCACGGATGCCAGTCTTCAGTTAATTCTCTTCCAGCTGAAAGCACTGAACACTGCCAAGGCTATGGGCCCTGACAACATTCCAGCAATAGTACTGAAGACTTGTGCTCCAGAAATGGTTGCGCCCCAGGCCAAGCTGTTTCAGTACAGCTACAACACTGGCATCTACCCAGCAATGTGGAAAATAGCCCAGGTATGTTCTGTCCACAAAAAGCAGGACCAGTTACTGTCCCAGCAATCTCCTCTTGATCATCAGCAAAGTGATGGAAGGTGTCAAGTGGCACTTACTCAGCAGTAACCTGCTTACTGATGCTCAGCATGGGTTCCCCCAGGACTACTCAGCTCCTGACCTCATTACAGCCTTGGTTCAAACATGGGTAAAAGAGCTGAACTCCCGAGGTGAGGTGAGAGTGACTGCCCTTGACATTAAAGCAGCATTTGAGCAATTGTGGCATCGAGGAGCCCTAGCAAAACTGGAGTCAATGGGAATCAGGGGAAAAAAATCTCCACTGGTTAGAGTCATACATAGCACAAAGGAAGATTGTTGTGGTTGCTGGAGGTCAATCATCACAGAGTCAGGACATCACTGCAGGAGTTCCTCAGGGTGGTATCCTAGTCCCAAACATCTTCAGCTGCTTCAGCTGCTTCATCTTCAGCTCCTTCCCTCCATCATAAGGTCAGAAGTGGGGATGTTTGCTGATGATTGCACAATGTTAGCACCATTTGTGACTCCTCAGGTTCTAAAGCAGTATATGTCCAAATGCAGCAAGGCCTGGACAATATCTATGCTTTGGCTGACAAGTGGAAAGTACATTAATGCCACACAAAGTGCCAGGCAATGACCATCTCCAACAAGTGAGAATCCAACCACCCCCCCCTTGACATTCAGTGGCATTGCCATTGTTGAATTCCCACACTATCAACATCCTGGGGGTTAATATTGACCAGAAACTGAACTGGACTAGTCATATAAATACTATGGCTACAAGAGCAGGTCAGAGGCTAGAAATCCTGTAGTGAGTAACACACCTCCTGACTCCTCAAAGCCTGCCCACCATTTACAAGGCACAAATCAGGAGTGTGATGGAATACTCCCCTCTTGCCCGGATAAGATCAGCTCCAACAACACTCAAGAAGCTTGACACCATCTAGGGCAGCAGCCCGCTTGATTGACATCACATGCACAAACATTCATGCCCTATACCACCTTCAACATCCAAACCAAGTGGCAGCAGTGTGTACCATCTACAAGATGCACTGCAGAAACTCACCAAGGTTCCTTTGACAGCACTTTCTAATGTGGCGACCTCTGCCACCTAGAAGGACAACAGCAGCAGTTGCATGGGTACACCACCAACTGCAAGGTCCCCCCCCAAGTCACACACCATCCTGGCTGTTCCTTCACTGTCACTGGGTCAAAATCCTGGAACTCCCTCCCTAACAGCGCTGTGGGTGTACAAACACCACATGGACTGCAGCAGTTCAAGAACGCAACTCATCACCACCTTCTCAAAGGCAACTAGAGATGGGCAATAAATGCTGGCCCAGCCAGTGAAGTCCACATCTCAAGAAAAGAGAAAAAAATCCTGTTTCCCTATCCAACATCATCTTTTTAACGTTTCTCCTGTTTAAATCACTGCCAGTCTGGGTCTAATTCATTCCCCGCCCTCCAGTTCATTTATACATCTAGTCTGACTGTCTGCAATTCCTTTATTTGGGTGAATTGAAACATCAGAGTCAGTTCTGATTTAACCTTGTATAAATTCTAAAATGTGCCTCAGAGTTTTTGAATAAGTAATATTTGCTTACATACAGTAAATAAACTAAACGTTCTTGAACAGAATTCTCTCCTTTCGCCTTTTTTTCAGGTCTGCTTTCTTGTCAGGTTTTTGTAACTATGTCAGATTTTTGAGCATGTAATAAGAAATCATGATTTAGAAAGTCTCGTGCTAATGGGAAAGATCGATGGTAAGAGATCGAGGTAGACAAAGAACAATCTTTCTAAAAAGCCTCGCAAACTGCGTGAATTGTCCACCAACAAAGATGGTTCACACCTCCAGAGCAAGATTAACATGGAGGTCCACGGTCACCAATGTCCTCTTAGGACATGGTACCTGAAGAGAGATGATAGATTTTGCCTGTTTTCTCAATTGGTGTGTGCACTTGCTTCATTAGCAAAAGTTACCATTTTATCATTTGAGCAGGCAAACTTCTCCCAACAAGCTAGTAACAAGTGTAACAACCAATCATCTACAGTTGGCATTTTGGAGGTCATGTTCCAGTTGTCAGTGTTGTTGTTGAAAATCAGTGCTGCTTTCCAGGTCTGCCCCTCCTGCACCTTGCCTAATGCTGTTGCTGCTGGTCCTCCAGTGGATGTAATGCTGCTATAGGTTGGAACTCTAGCAGTAGTTTTACAAGGCCAGGAATTCCTCCTCTCAACAGACGTTTGACCTCTATATGAACTGCTGCTAGGAGGTGTTGGGGGCCGTGGGAATTTCATAAAAGACAAATTTCCATTTCCAGCCCAGAAGCATCACTGAGCAGTGTAAAGCAAATTCCACGCAGAGATTGGTATGTGAATGGAGAGATAAAACTCAACAAGCAAATCGATCCATGATGCCTATACACATGTTACAGGGCAGACAGGAGGAACGATAAGAATGTCAGCATGAACCAAGAGGGGGGAATGATGTCAGCTAGAAAAGATGAATAACTTGAAATGAGATGGTAGAGGGAGAAGAGTGTCTTTTTTCACAAGAGTCACCTTACTGCTAAATAAATTCAAAATCAGAACACCAAGCTTTCTTAGTATCATCAGCTTGAGATGCATGAAAGTGAAGGGGAACATTCATTTGTATAGTGTACATGGCTCACTAAGCTCTAACAGGTCCATGAAAGAAAAACACCTGGGGCTGGATTTCATGCTCCCTCGCTGGCAGGTTTGGAGTCCAGGAGCATATAAAATCCAGCATACGGTCTGCATTTGGTGTCAGGTGGCCCATCCATCCTTGTGCATATTGAGAACCGTGATGTGTGAAGCCCAGCAGTTTTAGCTCTGCAGGCTGCTGTTGGGCAAGGGGTTGCCCACCTTTAGGGGACTCCCTGGGCCCAGTGGAGGCACCCATCCCAAAAGGTAATCCTCCCTTTAATTCCCACCCCCTGGCCTCTTGACCCTGGCATCTCCATTCTACTCAACAAGACCCCTGACCCAGGACTTACCTGGGCTCCTCGATGTGGTGGGACTGCCTATAGTTCCAGCAGTGGCCACCATGCCGTCTGATGCTGATTAGACGCCACAACTACCATCTTGTCTTGTGTCAGGATTGTGGGCGTGCTCTCTTCTGACTTTTTAACTGGGTTGGGGGAAGGGGGGTGCGGGGGTGGGAGCAGCACCGGGGACCACAGTGTCCTGTAAAATTCAGCTTTTCTTAGTGTCTAAATCATTGGGCTGGTGTAGAAACCCAATTATCAAGCTTGGCAGCTTAACCAATTGTTTTTATGTTACAAAGTTGCAGGCTTAAAATAGAAATTTATATAATAGTAGTTTTCCAGACCGAATTTTACTACAGGTGGATTAAGACATGGCTGAAAAGTGGCACCGCTTTATATAGTTATCTACATATTACCATAATACCTATCCAACCAAAACATTAGCTTGCTACTGTTTTAAGACATATCCTGAAAAATTGTTTTGGAGAGGATGCTTGGAAAGGATGTGTATATGCAAGGTGACTCAGAGTAACAGAAAATTGTCAGACAACCCTTTTGATGTCAGTAGTTAAAAATAAATCCCATTTAACTTCCGAATTTTTTATCCTCAGTAAGAGTAATGGTAAGAGTGGATCATAGATTCCAATTGTCTTTTGGAGAAATTTCAGCTATCAGTGGTTAATTTCTAAGGGCATCACGACCAAAATATACCATCAAAAAAATCATAACCACACTAAAAAGCTGTCTGGAATTAAACAAAGCAGGCAATTATAGGTACCCACATTGGAAAGTTGGCTCCAAACATGGACAGATGTTTTATACTAAAACCAGTGCAGTTTAATAACTTACTTAACCACCAAAAGGAAGGGCAGGTCAGGCATTACTTTACAAAACAATTTTTTCAGCATATAAATTCAGTTATAGGTCAAATGATATTGGCAGATGATCTCTCTACCCTTTCACCTCCAACATTCAAATGCTAAATATTCTTTTGCCTCTGAGTTACATAAGATTACAGGCTTTTCCTAAATAGCAATGTGAGTACAAAGTCACATTCCTTCCTATTCTAGGTGATGGGACAGGACTTGTCAAAAGGCCTATTCTCCCAAAATGCTTGTTACCTCCTTTTTTCTTCTCAGCCCTTCTTGGGCTCATCCTTTTCCTCCTATTTCAGTCATTCAGCGATGCCACCTTTCATTTCTCTCCTTGCAGTTATTTTCCTTCTCCAATCCCTATCGCAACGTATCACCTCTGAATTCCAACTGGCTTGACAAATTTGATTATGTTTTGAGCAAAGCCAGTGCTACTCTCTATGCTTGCCATTCTCTGAAGGACACATTAAATACTCATTTCTGCCTCCTTATATGCATCAGCCCCAACAGCCCCATCCTTCACTCTCACAGAAATACCTGCTGGGATCTAACGTAACCGCTCACTGCACCCACCACTGTCTTTTTGTACTCTACCAGTGGATCAACAATCATAATCATCTTCCACATTTCCCTTCACAATGTCTTTTTAAAAAAAAATTCTTTCACAGGAAGTGGGTGATGTTGGTGGGGAGAGGGGGAGTGAATGTTGAAGGTGGTGGATGGGCTGCCAGTCAAGCAGGCTGCTTTGTCCTGGTTGGCATCAAACTTCTTGAATGTTGTTGGAGTTATACTCAGCCAGAGAAGTGGAGACTATTCCATTACACTCCTGACTTCTGCCTGGCAGTTGATGGACAGGCTTTGGGGAGTCAGGAGGTGAATTACTCACTACAGAATTCCCAGCCTCTGACTGTTTTTGTAGCCACCATATTTGTATGACTGGTTCAGTTCAGTTTCTGGTCAATGGTAACCCCAGGATGTTGATAGAGGTGGATTCAGCAATGGTAATGCCATTGAATATCAAGGGGAAATGATTAGGTTCTTTCTTCTTGGAGATGGTAATTGCCTGGCGGCTGTGTGGTGTGTACATTACTTGTCATTTATTAGCCAAAGCATGGTCTTGTCCAGATATTGCTGTATTTGGAGTATCTGAGGATTGATGAATGATGCTGAACATTGTGCAATCATCAGTGAACATCCCCACTTCTGACCTTATGATGGAGGGAAGATCATTAATGAAGCAGCTGAAGATTTTTGAGCTTAGGGCACTCCCCTGAGGAACTCATGCAGTGATGTCCTAGGACTGGACAACCATTGTTTCTCACTCAAACTCTTTAAATGCATCGTTGCTTCTCAAAGTCACGCCCATCTCTCTAGAGTTCTGTATTTGAATCCCTTCAATCAGTTGCCATTCTTCCACAGCACCATATATCATATTCTCTGTCACTGTAGCCTCTCTGTGTCTTGACCACACAACTTCCTTCCACTATCTCTGCTTCATTTTCAACTTGGTGGGACAGGCCTCTCTTAGCTCTTATCCAATTATAGCTAGTACATTTCTAGAAATGGCCAGCCTCGCCATCCCCACATTGTTACAGCTGGAGTCCTACAATGATGAATCTTTGGTGCCCTCCTTTTTCTTAACGTGGCAACAATATAGGGGGACAGGTTCAGTTTCCACATATACACTGATGGCACATTCTGTCTACAACCTTTCTTGGTCCTTCTAGCACATCCTTGCTTTCACACTGCTTATTCAAAATTCAGTCTTCGTTGAGCCATAATTTCTTTCAGCCAAAAAGTGGGAAGATTGAAGTCATCATTTTTGTTCCCCATTACAAACTCTGTGTCCTTGTCCTTGATTCCATATCACTAGAGAATAAGGAAAAAGGAAATGGCCAAAGTCTGATCCTTGGAGGACTCCCAAGCTAATGGGAGGAAGAGTCATTACTAGAGGTGTTCTAGTTCTAATTGAATAGGTAGTGTGGATCCCATGCCAAGTCCCACTTGTTCATAAAATCTGTCTTCACTGAAACATATTTGCTCCTGACCTCCCAGTGCCTCAAATTTCAATAGAGAATAGGGAAGAAAGAATATAGAACTGATGAGTTTCAGTAGCTCTCTATAGATGGTAAAATTGCAAAAAAATCTCTCTCAACAGATGGTATCAGACCTACAGAGTATTCCCAGCACTTTTTGTTTTTATTTCAGATTTCCAGCACCCACAGTATTTTGCTTTTGCATTTGGTTCACAAATGCCCTTCTCCCCTACTTGTTCTGGCCTATGGATAACAAAAGTTATGTGGTTGGCTCCAACTAGGGATGGACAATCCTTGCCAGTGTCTTCCACATCCCAAGAACACATTTAACAATTGTACTGCGCTATTATTGGTGATCATCCTTTTAAAGTTATTGACATTTTGGTGAATAGCAGTGCTTCCAGTACAGTTCGCCATAATCAATATGTTCCAGAAAATAGCTTACTCAGACAAACTAATGTATTCTTTAGTTAAAATATGTCCAACTCTTAGAAATTTGCGCTTTATTCTACAGTACTGCAGTTATCCTCGGTCATCAGTGACAATGAGTTTGTTAAAAGGGCACTTATGATCAGAGGAGTTGGGAACAATGGGCTGTAACTTCCGAGCTCCAAGGCGTCATATGGGGAGGGTCTCCCAAAGATGTGCCAGGGAATTCCCTTAAAAAGTCCCCAGGTAATGTTTGCATGGCAATTGCCTGGGAACTGCAAGCTTCCTCTGGACAATTGCCCTGCATTGGGAACCAACCGAAAATGTGATTTTAAATCTCAAATTTCAGATGGTTCCGACTGCGTTACACCAATGGTTACCCAGAAGAAGTTAGAAAAATTAAAACCTCTTCTAACCTTTGGATAATTATTGCACAGACCCACACTGAGGCCCGAAACCCACCCACCTCCCCACCTCCTTCTGCGGTCTGACCCATGAGGCCCAACAACCCCACCCCCTCGAGGCCTGACAACCCTGCATCTCCTCCCGAGCTCTGACAACCCCACATCTGCTCCCGAGGCCCGACACCCCCAGCCACCCAAGGCCCGAACCACCCCCACCCCCAACCCCCACTTCTCAAGGCTCGATCCCCCCATCCCCTTCCGAGGCCTTAATCCTCCACCTCCTGAGCTAATGCCATAAAAAAGGGGATGTGGCTTCCTTCCCTTCGACCAAGCTGCACTCGATGCTGGGCCCCAGGATGCTGCACTGCCTGGATCTCGCCTCGCCTGAGTCGGAAGGTCGGATGAGACTGGATTTCGGGTAAGAAGTTGGGATTGGAGTGGCAATCTGATGCTGATTGCCACCCTGAGGAGGTTCAGGCTCATTAGCTTTCTGGAGAACTATTTATTTCAAGTCCAATTATGTTTCAAAGCCTTATAAACGAAAGAACTTTGTGCTTAGTTGTAAGTGGGAAACTTACAAATGTATTCAGCGTGTATTATAAATCTGCCACACTCTCATTAAGGATCTATTCTGTTTTCTTTAGAGCCCGAAATGTTAGAACCTATATTTTCTCCTCACAGGTTCTTAATGACCTGCTGTGCACTTCCAGCACATTCTGTTTTATCTTAACAAGTCAAGCAAATTATGAAAGAGCACTGTGTAGGCCCAGACTATCCTTCCTGGAAGATAGATATAGGCGGCAAGTTGGCTGAACCATCATTCTGCTGCCGTTTATGGCAATCCATCTAGAATTAGCCGCTAAATGCATTTAGTCTTGAACTGATAGTCATCCTCAATTTTCTTCACTTACTGACAGGAGTCAAACCTCAGTGCTTGTGGTAATATTAATTGATGAATTTCTAACTGCAGATTTGGAGGTATTTTAACTAACTATTCAAGTATCACTGTTGAAGAAAAATGGGCAATTTAAAAATAAATCCCAGAGCTTGACATTGCACCAAAAACAGCAGGTATTTAAAATAAAACTTTACTTTGTCTAGCTGTGTTTATTTTGAATATGCTTTTTTAATTATTTATGGATAGGAATAAAATGGAATCACCAATATGTCAGATTTTTCCCAAATGAAGTATTTTAGGAAACAATGTGGTGTAAGGGATGGGGCTTAAACGTCAATTAATGACAGGGCTTGAGACAAAATTTGAGACCTACCTTCAGGACACAATTACTTTTTTTATGTGTTATGGTAAGCCTAGATAAGCATATTGGGCAAATATTTTGCAAAATTGACTAAAGTGTTGCCTTTTAATTCTGTGCTCCTTGAAATATTTACCACATGAGCCACTATGTTTGTACTCTGACTCATATCTAAACAAACCAAAAAGATTACAGTTTTTACTGGAATAGTAAAACTGGCTGTTGCAACTTTTGGCCACACTTTCAAATCTAAGCATGTAATTAGAATTAATTTTAACCCCTTACACTACCTTACAAGAAGTTGTTTTATTATTCCTTAAAATTGTTCATATATAAACATAGGAGAATAGATATTCAAGTGCTATAAGGCTGTAATTCAATTGAAGAGGTTTCCTTGACTTTATAAGCTATGAAAGTGGACTGCACTACAAGAAAAGACCATTTAGCTCAACAAGCACATTCCTTTCACAGACTATGGAGAGTCCACTCCACCAGGAGAAAGGACTCAGAAAATTTCTTCCTGTACAGCAAATGTAAATCAAACAAAACTGCAGTGGTTTACGTTTCCAAGGCCCCAGCAACTCAAGAGCCATCATGTTACATAAAGCATTTGATTATACCTATCTATGGTTGATGTTATAACACTTAATCAGCTCCTCAGGTTAAATGTTTTTTAACAGGTACCACTGAGATTGACCATCTTGTCCAAGTGTTTGTTATCTCACATAAAATTTATATTGGAGTGAATTAAAGCTTTCAACCTACCCACGTTTATTGGGAAGAGTTCTATCGAGCCGATACTTCTTTACAAATCTAATATAGCAGCTGCTGGTAAAAGGTATGAAATGATTCAGTTAAGGTTTTACATAAACACTGAGCAATACATTCTGGACTATTTGGAAATGTCCAAAATACACTAACGGGATGGCAGTTAGGTGGTGGAGGGAACAATACAAGTTCTTACATAACTGATCTCATCAGAATGACTGAAGGGGTAAAATGATACTCGATGTAAAGGTTAACTTTGATTATATGGATTACTGAAATAAAATCTCCCCTATAATCATCATAATTCCTGCAGCAGAAATCTTCAGGTTAATACATTAATCATTTCAACATAAACATTCTGTGTAGCTCTCGACCCTTTATCTTTCTCTATATTCTCCTGACATCAGTACCTTACAGCAGCTGAAAAGGTTAGCCTTAATTGCTTCCAGGCCTGGTTTGATTAATGGAATCATAGAATAGTGCTCTAAAATCCATTGGGAGGAGGTATGTCAGAATGTACTGGACTGTTTTAATATCTGATCTTTCTCACTGGTGAAATATCTCACCTGTGTGAGGCGTCTCTCCCCAACAGTTATAATCTGCACTGTATTTCAACCTTTTATTTTATCATGCCTCCTTTAGCATGTGCCTGTTGCCTTAGATCAATTTACACATTCATTACATTTGGTTTGATTTCCACAGCAGCTGTTAAGGTAGGAATAGAGCCGAGCGAAAATAAAGAACAATGATCTAGAATAAACATGTTCAAAAAGTAAAGAAATCTCCACCAGAAAACCTAATCGTTTTAATGTTGAAAATTTAAATTCAACTTTTCTGGAAGTCATTTTATAATTATATTCACAATGAATTCACTGCTAACGTTCAAGACGTTCTTTGATTTTCTTTTCTTATTAAGATCATTTATCATAATACAAAATCAAAATAGATCCATTCATTCACTACCTAAGGCTGCAATTCAAAGTATGGGTTAGGGTTATCAGAATATTCAAAACGATAGTGTAACAAATCTCCTGAAGGCAGTGTAGGTAAAATGATATTGAGCCACATGGAGCAGGATGGTCCAAGGGTTAATGTTACAGTTATGAGGTTTATAAGATTATAATATTTTGGGACTGTAGTTTTATATTTTAGGTAAATGAGTGATGTCATGTGACCTGTTCTGCAGTCTGCCTGGCAATAAGCCAGGGTGGTATGATTGTTAGAGATCAAAATAAGGCTTAGATTGTTTTATTGAGCAGAAGGTGCAAGGTATTCATGCTTGGAGACAAAGGCAGCAGTCTTTGTGTGTACAATGAGTAGACTGTAAGGAGGGAATCGTCCGCTCTGGTCAAAGTCCTGTTGTGGGCATGGGAAACGATAATATTTTCTGCTGCAGGCTCTAGCAGGAAAGTGTGCTGAATTGCATGATGCTGGCCTCATAAATTATGCAGCTGGGGGTTTCCCGATGAGTCACATGGTGGGGCGGGCATGAAATCGTACACCCCACCGTCATATCTGGGCGCCATATTTAAAAAGCTCCTAGGCAGCGATTCATTCATCATGCGATGGGCTTTGGGGCAGGACATGGCAAGCAGAAGTCAACCAGCATAGGCCCCAAGATTCAGCATTGCATCATTGGGCACTCATTTGAATGCAGTGGAGAACAGGAGGAACGTCCTTTACCCGAGGGATGGGCGGAGAAAGAGGTCCACCTTTCTTACCACACCTGCATGGAATGCAATCACCAGGGTGGTGAGTGCCAACTCCATGCACAGGAGGACTGCCCTGCAGGAAAAAGATGAATGACTTCACCAGGGTAAGTGCGCCAGAGCTCATGGCTCTGGAGGGTGCCGCTGAAGCGCGGCAGTGCACCTTTCATATGTCACACAGCTGCCAATGGGTTGGTGGTGAAAGCTGGCAGCATGCGAATGACACCTGCATCGGAAGTACTCACTAACCGTCTTTTTTCATTATGCAGGAAAAGTTAGCGCACAACAGGGAGAAGACGGGAGTGGGGCATGTCCAATCTCTGCTGCCTCTCAGAGTGTGAAGAACGGGCTGCTGAGCTGGCATAACCGTTCCCGTGGTGATGGTAAGGCCATTCTAACCCAGCCATCCAGTGAGCAGGCATGCTTAATCTCTGCATATAGAAACCCAAAGGTGATGTTGGTGCAATGTAGGAGGCAGCCCATCCAGTCACTCATTCTCTCCTCTTTCCATTACAGGTTCCAGCAGGAAGAGGGTGAGGCCAGACACCAAACCTGAGTCCAGCAACAATTCCAGCCCACAGAGGACCGAGGAGGATCATGATGATGATGAATTCTCACCTGTAGGGCCAGCACAGCAGTCACCTGCACCCTCCGCCAGCTCATAGACACACATCTCGGTGGGTATTAGACCTAGTTTAGGCTGGGCCTCACACTCAGGGTCTCATACTCTGGTGGTCATGGTGCAGAAATATGTCCACATAAGGAGGAGGCAGGGAAAACCAAGGTGAGGTGAGAGGGACTGCCATTGACATCAAGGTAGCATTTGACCTTGAGCATCAAGGAGCCCTAGTAAAACTGGAGTCAATGGGAAACAGAGGGAAAATTCTCCACTGGTTGGGGTCATACCTAGCACAAAGGAAGATGGTTGTGGTTGTTGGAGGTCAGTCATCTCAGCTCCAGGATATCACTGCATGAGTTCCTCAGGGTAGTGTCCTAGGCTCAACCATCTTCAGCTGCTTCATCAATGACCTTCCTTCTATCAACAGGTCAGAAGTGGGGATGTTCACTGATGATTGCACAATGTTCAGCACCATTTGCAGAACTGAAGCAGTCCATGTCCAAATACAGCAATACCTGGACAATATACATGGTTTGGCTGACAAGTGGCAAGTAACATTCACGCCACACAAGTGCCAGGCAATGACCATCTCCAACAAGAGAGAATCTAACAATCATCCCTTGATACTCAATGCCATTATCATAACTGAACCTCCCACTATCAGCATCCTGGGATTATCAATGACCAGAAACAGATCTGGACTAGCCATATAAATATTGTGGCTACAAGAGCAGGTCGGAGGCTAGGAATCATGCAATGAGTAACTCACTTCCTGACTTCCCAAAGCCTATCCATCATCTACAAGACACAAGTCACGAGTGTGATGGAATCCTCCCCACTTGCCTGGATGAGTACAGCTCCATCAACACTTAAGAAGCTTGACACTGTCCAGGACAAAGCAGCCTGGGTGATTGGCACCGAATCCACAAACTTTCACTCCCTCCAGTAGCAGCAATGTGTACCATCTACAAAATGCACTGCAGGAATTCACTAAGGCTCTTTAGGCAGTACCTTCCAAACCCACGACCACTACCATCTAGAAGGTCAAGGGCAGCAGATACATGGGAACACCTGGATGTTCCCCTCCAGGTCACTTACCATCCTGATTTGGAAATATATTGCCATTCCTTCACTGTAGCAGGGTCAAAATCCTGGAACTCCCTTCCTAACAGCACTGTGGGACTGTAGTGGTTCAAGAAGGCAGCTCACCACCACCTTCTCAAGAGCAACTAGGGAAAGGCAATAAATGCTGGCCTAGCAGTAATGGCCACAACCCATAAAATGAATTTTTAAAATATGGCACTCGGAGGATTGCTGGGAAAGAAACTTCTGCTAATTCAGAGTCAGGTGATGAGCCTCTAGGAGCGGTCATGGATGAAATGCTTGAGTTGCAGCGAGAGGCAGAGGAACATCAGGCAGAGGTGTCAGAGGCTCTAAACAGAGTGGCACACGAGGCAAAAGAGACTGTCTGCCTGCGTTCTGATGTAGTGGCACCCGACATTGTGTGCCTTGAGGTCTCCATGGGGTGGATGGCTCACAATGGCTGACCTGCTTCAGCAGAATGCCCAGTTTCTGCCAGAGGTGCACACAGACCTGCAAGCCATTGATGTAGCCATGGTTGAGCTCTTGCAATGGCTGCACAAGAGCATCTGGGCACCTCAATCTCCCTCTGGGTGCCCCTTGCCCTCAAGGAGCCAGGAAGGGGCCCTTGGTCACCCAAAGGGAGGAGGAGCATTAGGGAGACACCCCTGGGACCACTACTCAGCATTCTCCAAGGGTGTCCAGGTGTTCCGAGTTTCTTCTGTCTATGACCCAATCAGCTCCAGCTTCTGGGATCCCTGATCCCAGAACAGGAGACCCAAAGAAAGCTGGGGCCCTCCAGGCGCCTTGAGCCTTCAGAGGACGCCCGCCAAACTTGTCTGAGACAAGAGGGCTTAGTGGTCAGCAGGCTGCCTCGGCCCCTGCTGTTGATGTTGGGGAAGCAAATAGACACACTGGCAGGCAATGTAAAATTAAGAAATTCTGAGTACACTCTGGTGGCACTGGCTCGCAATTTTTGATCATTGTTGTTTCACACGTGTAAATATAAGTATAGTTGCACTTTATGGATGTCCCCTTGGTTTTTATTGCTTCCGTTAGCGTTAAGTGCTTCTGTTAGACTGCAGCAGCAGGTGGATGATTGCGGCGACTGGGCTTTGGGACAGAGGATCATGGAGGACGGGGGGTGGGGGAGAGAAAGGCACAATGAGATGGGGCAGGTAAGGAGGCTCCAGCCTCAAATCTGTTCCAGCCAGCCAGCTGCTGCTCCACCCCCACTCATGGTCCCCTTCTCCAACCCCTGACTCATGCTCCGCTTCTCCACCTCCCCACTCACATTCCCCTTCTACACCTCCCCACTCACACTCCCCTTCTACACCTCCCCACTCACATTCCCCTTCTCCACCTCCCCACTCACATTCACCTTCTACACCTCCCCTCTCACACTCCACTTCTCCAAACCCCGACTCATGCTCCGCTTCGACACCTCCCCACTCACGCTCCCCTTCTCCACCTCCCCACTCACGTTCCCCTTCTCCAACTACCTTCTCACTCTCCCTTCTCCACCTCCCCTCTCAAACTCCTCATTCACGTTCCCCTTCTCCACCTCCCCTCTCACACTCCCCTTCTCCACCTCCCCTCTCACATTCCCCACTCACGTTCACCTTCTCTACCTCCCATCTCACTCTCCCTTCTCCAATTCCCCTCTCACACTCCCCATCTCCACCTCCCCTCTCATGCTCCCCTTCTCCAACCCCACTCACGCTCCCCATCTACACCTCCCCACTCACGCTCCCCTTCTCCACCTCCCCTCTCACGCTCCCATTCTGCACCTCCCATCTCACGCTCCGATTCTCCACCTCACCACTCACGCTCCACTTCTCCACCTCCCCACTCACGCCCCCCTTCTCCACCTCACCACTCACGCTACGCTTCTCCACCTCCCCACTCACGCTGCTCTTCTCCACCTCCCCACTCACGTTCCTCTCTCCACCTCCCCACTCACGTTCCCCTTCTCCACATCCCTTCTCACATTCCCCTTCTCCACTTCCCCTCTCACATTCCCCTCCTCCACTTCCCCACTCACATACCCATTCTCCACCTCCCCACTCACGCTCACATTCTCCACCTCCCCACTCACATTCCCCTTCTCCAACCCCCACTCACATTCCACTTCTCCACCTCTTCACTCACATTCCCCTTCTCTAACCCCCACTCACATTCCACTTCTCCACCTCCTCACTCACACTCCCCTTCTCCAACCCCCAATCACATTCCCCTTCTCCAACCTCCACTCACATTCCACTTCTCCACCTCCTCACTCATATTCCCCTTTTCTAACCCCCACTAAAATTCCCCTTCTCCACCTCTCCACTCACATTCACCTTCTCCAACCCCCACTCAAATTCCCCTTCTCCACCTCCCCACTCACAATACAATTCTCCACTTCCCCTCTCACATTCCCATTCTCCACTTCCCCACTCACATTTCCATTCTCCACTTCCACACTCACATTCCCATTCTCCACTTCCACACTCACATTCCGATTCTCCACTTCCCCACTCACATTACCATTCTCCACTTCCCCACTCACATACACATTCTCCACCTCCCCATTCACATATCCATTCTCCACCTCCCCACTCACGCTTCCCTTCTCCACCTCCCCACTCAGGCTCCCCTTCTCCACCTCCCCACTCACGCTCCCTTTCTCCAACTACCCACTCACGCTCCCCTTCTCCAACTCCCCACTCACGTTCCCCTTCTCCACATCCCCACTCACGCTCCCCTTCTCCACCTCCCCACTCACGCTCCCCTTCTCCACCTCCCCACTCACGCTCCCCTTCTCCACCTCCCCACTCACGCTCCCTTTCTCCACCTTCACACTCACGCTCCCCTTCTCCACCTCCCCAATCACATACCCCCTTCTCCAACTCCCCACTCAAGTACCCCTTCTCCACCTCCCCACGCTTGCTCCCCATCTCAAACTCCCCACTCACGCTCCCCTTCTCCACCTCCCCACTCACATTCCCCTTCTCCACTTCCCCACTCACGCTCCCATTCTCCATCTCCCCACTCAAATTCCCCATCTCCAGCTCGCCACTCACGGTCCCATTCTCCACCACCCCACTCACATTCCCCTTCACCAACCACCACTCACATTCCCCTTCTCCACCTCCCCACTCACATTCCCCTTCTCCACCTCCCCACCCACATTCCCCTTCTGCAATTCCCCTCTCAGATTCCCCTTCTCCACACCCCACTCACATTCCCCCTCTCCACCTCCCCACTCACATTCCCCTTCTCCACTTCCCCTCTCACATTCCCATTCTCCACTTCCCCACTCACATTTCCATTCTCCACTTCCCCACTCACATTCCCACTCTCCACTTCCCAGCTGGCATACCCATTCGCCACCTCCCCAATCATGCTCCCCTTCGCCACATCCCCACTCACACTCCCCTTCTCCACCTCCCCACTCACGCTCCCCTTCTCCACCTCCCCACTCACGTTCCCCGTCTCCACATCCCCACTCACGCTCCCATTCTCCACCTCGCCACTCACACTCCCATTCTCCACCTCCCCACTCAAGGCCCCCTTCTCCACCTCCCCACTCATGCCCCCTTCTCCACCTCCCCACTCACACTCCCCTTCTCCACCTCCCCACTCACGCTCTCCTTCTCCACCTACCCACTCACGCCCCCCTTCTGCACCTCCCCACTAACGTTCCACTTCTCCACCTCCCCACTCACATTCCCCTTCTCCACTTCCCCTCTCACATTCCCCTTCTCCACTTCCCCACTCACATTCCCATTCTCCACCACCCCACTCACATTCCCCTTGTCCACCTCCCCACTCACGCTCCCATTCTCCACCTCCCCACTCACGCTCCCATTCGCCACCTCCCCACTCACATTCCCCTTGTCCACCTCCCCACTCACGCTCCCATTCTCCACCTCCCCACTCACGCTCACATTCTCCACCTCCCCACTCACATTCCCCTTCTCCAACCCCCACTCACATTCCACTTCTCAAACCCCCACTCACATTCCCCTTCTCCACCTCCCCACTCACATGCCCCTTCTCCAACACCCCACTCACGCTCCCCTTCTCCACCTCCCCACTCACGCGGCCCTTCTCCACCTCCCCACTCACGCTCCCCTTCTCCACCTCCCCACTCACGTTCCCCTTCTCCACCTCCCCACTCACATTCCTGTTCTCCACTTCCCCTCTCACCTTCCCCTTCTCCACCTCCCCACTCACGCGCCCATTCTCCACCTCCCCACTCACGCTCCCCTTCTCCACCTCCCTACTCATGCTCCCCTTCTCCACCTCCCCACTCACGCTCCCCTTCTCCACCTCCCCACTCACATTCCCCTTCTCCACTTCCCCTCTCACATTCCCCTTCTCCACTTCCCCAATCACATTCCCTTTCTCCACTTCCCCACTCACATTCCCCTTCTCCACTTCCCCACTCAAATACCCATTCTCCACCTCCCCACTCTCATTCCCCTTCTCCAAATCCCCTCTCACATTCCCCTTCTCCACTTCCCCACTCACATACCCATTCTCCACCACCCCACTCACGCTCCCATTCTCCACCTCCCCACTCACGCTCCCCTTCTACACCTCCCCAATCAAGCTCCCCTTCTCCACCTCCCCACTCACGCTCCCCTTCTCCACCTCCCCACTCACGCTCCCATTCTCCACCTCCCCACTCACATTCCCCTTCTCCAACCCCCACTCACATTGCACTTCTCAAACCCCCACTCACATTCCCCTTCTCCACCTCCCCACTCACATGCCCCTTCTCCAACTCCCCACTCACGCTCCCCTTCTCCACCTCCCCACTCACGTTCCCCTTCTCCACCTCCCCACTCACATTCCTGTTCTCCACTTCCCCTCACACCTTCCCCTTCTCCACCTCCCCACTCACGCGCCCATCCTCCACCTCCCCACTCACGCTCCCCTTCTCCACCTCCCCACTCATGCTCCCCTTCTCCACCTCCCCACTCACGCTCCCCTTCTCCAGCTCCCCACACACGTTCCACTTCTCCACTACCCCTCTCACATTCCCCTTCTCCACTTCCCCTCTCACATTCCCCTTCTCCACTTCCCCAATCACATTCCCTTTCTCCACTTCCCCACTCACATTCCCCTTCTCCACTTCCCCACTCAAATACCCATTCTCCACCTCCCCACTCTCATTCCCCTTCTCCACTTCCCCTCTCACATTCCCCTTCTCCAATTCCCCACTCACATATCCATTCTCCACCTCCCCACTCACGTTCCCATTCTCCACCTCCCCACTCACGCTCCCGTTCTCCACCTCCCCACTCACGCTCCCCTTCTCCACCTCCCCACTCACGTTCCCCTTCTCCACCTCCCCACTCACATTCCTGTTCTCCACTTCCCCTCTCACCTTACCCTTCTCCACCTCCCCACTCACGCGCCCATTCTCCACCTCCCCACTCACGCTCCCCTTCTCCACCTCCCTACTCATGCTCCCCTTCTCCACCTCCCCACTCACGCTCCCCTTCTCCACCTCCCCACTCACATTCCCCTTCTCCATTTCCCGTCTCACATTCCCCTTCTCCACTTCCCCAATCACATTCCCTTTCTCCACTTCCCCACTCACATTCCCCTTCTCCACTTCCCCACTCAAATACCCATTCTCCACCTCCCCACTCTCATTCCCCTTCTCCACTTCCCCTCTCACATTCCCCTTCTCCACTTCCCCACTCACATACCCATTCTCCACCTCCCCACTCACGCTCCCATTCTCCAACTCCCCACTCACGCTCCCCTTCTACACCTCCCCAATCAAGCTCCCCTTCTCCACCTCCCCACTCACGCTCCCCTTCTCCACCTCCCCACTCACGCTCCCATTCTCCACCTCCCCACTCACATTCCCCTTCTCCAACCCCCACTCACATTGCACTTCTCAAACCCCCACTCACATTCCCCTTCTCCACCTCCCCACTCACTTGCCCCTTCTCCAACTCCCCACTCACGCTCCCCTTCTCCACCTCCCCACTCACGCGGCCCTTCTCCACATCCCCACTCACGCTCCCCTTCTCCACCTCCCCACTCACGTTCCCCTTCTCCACCTCCCCACTCACATTCCTGTTCTCCACTTCCCCTCACACCTTCCCCTTCTCCACCTCCCCACTCACGCTCCCCTTCTCCACCTCCCCACACACGTTCCACTTCTCCACTACCCCTCTCACATTCCCCTTCTCCACTTCCCCTCTCACATTCCCCTTCTCCACTTCCCCAATCACATTCCCTTTCTCCACTTCCCCACTCACATTCCCCTTCTCCACTTCCCCACTCAAATACCCATTCTCCACCTCCCCACTCTCATTCCCCTTCTCCACTTCCCCTCTCACATTCCCCTTCTCCAATTCCCCACTCACATATCCATTCTCCACCTCCCCACTCACGTTCCCATTCTCCACCTCCCCACTCACGCTCCCCTTCTACACCTCCCCAATCAAGCTCCCCTTCTCCACCTCCCCACTCACGCTCCCCTTCTCCACCTCCCCACTCACGCTCCCCTTCTCCACCTCCCCACTCACGATCCCCCTTTCCACCTCCCCACTCACGCTCCCCTTCCCCACCTCCCCACTTACGCTCCCTTTCTCCACCTCCCCACTCACGATCCTCTTCTCCACCTCCCCACTCACGCTCCCCTTCTCCACCTCCCCACTCACGCTCCTCTCCTCCACATCCCCATTCACGCTCCCCTTCTCCACCTCCCCACTCACGCTCCCGTTCTCATCCTCCCAATTCACGCACCCCTTCTCCACCTCCCCACTCACATACCACCTTCTCCACCTCCCCACTCACATACCCCCTTCTCCACCTCCCCACTCAAATACCCGTTCTCCACCTCCCCACGCATGCTCCCCTTCTCACCTCCCCAATCACATTCCCTTTCTGCCACTTCCCCACTCAGATAGCCATTCTCCACCTCCCCACTCACATTCCCCTTCTCCAGCGCCCCACTCACGCTCCCATTCTCCACCGCCCCACTCACATTCCCCCTCTCCAACCACCACACACATTCCGCTTCTCCACCTCCCCACTCACATTCCCCTTCTCCACCTCCCCACTCACATTCCCCTTCTCCACTTCCCCTCTCAGATTCCCCTTCTCCACTTCCCCACTCACATACCCATTCTCCACCACCCCACTAACATTCCCCTTCTCCACCTCCCCACTCAATCTCCCATTCTCCACCTCCCCACTCACATTCCCCTTCTCCAAGCCCCACTCACATTCCCCTTCTCCACCTCCCACTCACATTCCCCTTCTCCACCTCCCCACTCACATTCCCCTTCTCAACTTCCCCTCTCACATTCCAATTCTCCACTTCCCCACTCACATTCCCATTCTCCACTTCTCCACTCACATACCCATTCTCCACCTCCCCACTAACGCTCCCCTTCTCCACCTCCCCACTTACGCTCCCCTTCTCCACCTCCCCACTCACGCTCCCCTTCTCCACCTCCCCACTCACGCTCCCCTTCTACAACTCCCCACTGACGCTCCCCTTCTCCACATCCCCACGCACGCTCGCCTTCTCCACCTGCACACCCACGCTCCCCTTCTCCACATTCCCACCCACGCTCCCTTTCACCACCTCCCCACTCACGCTCCCCTTCTCCACATCCCCACTCACGCTCCCCTTCTCCACCTCCCCACTCACGCTCCCATTCTCCACCTCCCCACCCACATAACCCTTCTCTAACTCCCCACGCATGCTCCCCATCTCCAACTCCCCACTCAAGCTCCCCTTCTCCACCTCCCCACTCACGCTCACCTTCTCCACCTCCCCACTCACATACCCCTTCTCCACACCCCCACTCACATTCCCCTTCTCCACATCCCCCCTCACATTCCCATTCTCCACTTCCCCGCTCACATTTCCATTCTCCACTTCCACACTCACATTCCCATTCTCCACTTCCACACTCACATTCCCATTCTCCACTTCCCCACTCACATTCCCATTCTCCACTTCCCCACTCACATTACCATTCTCCACTTCCCCACTCACATACACATTCTCCACCTCCCCATTCACATATCCATTCTCCACCTCCCCACTCACGCTCCCCTTCTCCACCTCCCCACTCACGCTCCCCTTCTCCACCTCCCCAATCACATACCCCCTTCTCCAACTCCCCACTCAAATACCCCTTCTCCACCTCCCCACGCAAGCTCCCCATCTCCAACTCCCCACTCACGCTCCCCTTCTCCACCTCCCCACTCTCATACCCCTTCACCACCTCCCCACTCACATTCCCCTTCTCCACTTCCCCACTCACGCTCCCATTCTCCACCTCCCCACTCAAATTCCCCTTCTCCAGCTCGCCACTCACGGTCCCATTCTCCACCTCCCCAATCACATTCCCCTTCTCCAACCACCACTCACATTCCCCTTCTACACCTCCCCACTCACATTCCCCTTCTCCACCTCCCCACCCACATTCCCCTTCTCCAATTCCCCTCTCAGATTCCCCTTCTCCACCCCCCACTCACATTCCCCCTCTCCACCTTCCCACTCACATTCCCCTTCTCCACTTCCCCTCTCACGTTCCCATTCTCCAATTCCCCACTCACATTTCCATTCTCCACTTCCCCACTCACATTCCCACTCTCCACTTCCCAGCTCGCATACCCATTCTCCACCTCCCCAATCACGCTCCCCTTCTCCACCTCCCCACTCACACTCCCCTTCTCCACCTCCCCACTCACGCTCCCCTTCTCCACCTCGCCACTCACGTTCCCCGTCTCCACATCCCCACTCACGCTCCCATTCTCCACCTCGCCACTCACGCTCCCATTCTCCACCTCCCCACTCACGCTCCCATTCTCCACCTCCCCACTCACATTCCCCTTGTCCACCTCCCAAATCACGCTCCCATTCTCCACCTCCCCACTCACGCTCCCATTCTCCACCTCCCCACTCACATTCCCCTTCTCCAACCCCCACTCACATTGCACTTCTCAAACCCCCACTCACATTCCCCTTCTCCACCTCCCCACTCACATGCCCCTTCTCCAACTCCCCACTCACGCTCCCCTTCTCCACCTCCCCACTCACGCGGCCCTTCTCCACATCCCCACTCACGCTCCCCTTCTCCACCTCCCCACTCACGTTCCCCTTCTCCACCTCCCCACTCACATTCCTGTTCTCCACTTCCCCTCACACCTTCCCCTTCTCCACCTCCCCACTCACGCGCCCATCCTCTACCTCCCCACTCACGCTCCCCTTCTCCACCTCCCCACTCATGCTCCCCTTCTCCACCTCCCCACTCACGCTCCCCTTCTCCACCTCCCCACACACGTTCCACTTCTCCACTACCCCTCTCACATTCCCCTTCTCCACTTCCCCTCTCACATTCCCCTTCTCCACTTCCCCAATCACATTCCCTTTCTCCACTTCCCCACTCACATTCCCCTTCTCCACTTCCCCACTCAAATACCCATTCTCCACCTCCCCACTCTCATTCCCCTTCTCCACTTCCCCTCTCACATTCCCCTTCTCCAATTCCCCACTCACATATCCATTCTCCGCCTCCCCACTCACGTTGCCCATTCTTCCACCTCCTCACTGACGCTCCCCTTCTCCACATCCCCAATCACGCTCGCCTTCTCCACCTCCCCACTCATGCTCCCGTTCTCACCTCCCACTCACGCTCCCCTTCTCCACCTCCCCACTCACGATCCCCCTTCTCCACCTCCCCACTCACGCTCCCCCTTCTCCACCTCCCCACTTACGCTCCCTTTCTCCACCTCCCCACTCACGATCCTCTTCTCCACCTCCCCACTCACGCTCCCCTTCTCCACCTCCCCACTCACGCTCCCCTCCTCCACATCCCCATTCACGCTCCCCTTCTCCACCTCCCCACTCACGCTCCCGTTCTCATCCTCCCAATTCACGCACCCCTTCTCCACCTCCCCACTCACATACCACCTTCTCCACCTCCCCACTCACATACCCCCTTCTCCACCTCCCCACTCACATACCCGTTCTCCACCTCCCCAATCACATTCCCTTTCTCCACTTCCCCACTCAGATAGCCATTCTCCACCTCCCCACTCACATTCCCCTTCTCCAGCGCCCCACTCACGCTCCCATTCTCCACCGCCCCACTCACATTCCCCCTCTCCAACCACCACACACATTCCGCTTCTCCACCTCCCCACTCACATTCCCCTTCTCCACCTCCCCACTCACATTCCCCTTCTCCACTTCCCCTCTCAGATTCCCCTTCTCCACTTCCCCACTCACATACCCATTCTCCACCTCCCCACTCACGCTCCCCTTCTCCACCTCCCCACTCACGCTCCCATTCTCCACCTCCCCACTCACATTCCCCTTCTCCAACCCCCACTCACATTGCACTTCTCAAACCCCCACTCACATTCCCCTTCTCCACCTCCCCACTCACTTGCCCCTTCTCCAAATCCCCACTCACGCTCCCCTTCTCCACCTCCCCACTCACGCGGCCCTTCTCCACATCCCCACTCACGCTCCCCTTCTCCACCTCCCCACTCACGTTCCCCTTCTCCACCTCCCCACTCACATTCCTGTTCTCCACTTCCCCTCACACCTTCCCCTTCTCCACCTCCCCACTCACGCTCCCCTTCTCCACCTCCCCACACACGTTCCACTTCTCCACTACCCCTCTCACATTCCCCTTCTCCACTTCCCCTCTCACATTCCCCTTCTCCACTTCCCCAATCACATTCCCTTTCTCCACTTCCCCACTCACATTCCCCTTCTCCACTTCCCCACTCAAATACCCATTCTCCACCTCCCCACTCTCATTCCCCTTCTCCACTTCCCCACTCACATTCCCCTTCTCCAATTCCCCACTCACATATCCATTCTCCACCTCCCCACTCACGTTCCCATTCTCCACCTCCCCACTCACGCTCCCCTTCTACACCTCCCCAATCAAGCTCCCCTTCTCCACCTCCCCACTCACGCTCCCCTTCTCCACCTCCCCACTCACGCTCCCCTTCTCCACCTCCCCACTCACGATCCCCCTTTCCACCTCCCCACTCACGCTCCCCTTCCCCACCTCCCCACTTACGCTCCCTTTCTCCACCTCCCCACTCACGATCCTCTTCTCCACCTCCCCACTCACGCTCCCCTTCTCCACCTCCCCACTCACGCTTCTCTCCTCCACATCCCCATTCACGCTCCCCTTCTCCACCTCCCCACTCACGCTCCCGTTCTCATCCTCCCAATTCACGCACCCCTTCTCCACCTCCCCACTCACATACCACCTTCTCCACCTCCCCACTCACATACCCCCTTCTCCACCTCCCCACTCACATACCCGTTCTCCACCTCCCCACGCATGCTCCCCTTCTCCACCTCCCCAATCACATTCCCTTTCTCCACTTCCCCACTCAGATAGCCATTCTCCACCTCCCCACTCACATTCCCCTTTTCCAGCGCCCCACTCACGCTCCCATTCTCCACCGCCCCACTCACATTCCCCCTCTCCAACCACCACACACATTCCGCTTCTCCACCTCCCCACTCACATTCCCCTTCTCCACCTCCCCACTCACATTCCCCTTCTCCACTTCCCCTCTCAGATTCCCCTTCTCCACTTCCCCACTCACATACCCATTCTCCACCACCCCACTAACATTCCCCTTCTCCACCTCCCCACTCACTCTCCCATTCTCCACCTCCCCACTCACATTCCCCTTCTCCACCTCCCCACTCACATTCCCCTTCTCAACTTCCCCTCTCACATTCCAATTCTCCACTTCCCCACTCACATTCCCATTCTCCACTTCTCCACTCACATACCCATTCTCCACCTCCCCACTAACGCTCCCCTTCTCCACCTCCCCACTTACGCTCCCCTTCTCCACCTCCCCACTCACGCACCCCTTCTCCACCTCCCCACTCACGCTCCCCTTCTACAACTCCCCACTGACGCTCCCCTTCTCCACATCCCCACGCACGCTCGCCTTCTCCACCTGCACACCCACGCTCCCCTTCTCCACATTCCCACCCACGCTCCCTTTCACCACCTCCCCACTCACGCTCCCCTTCTCCACATCCCCACTCACGCTCCCCTTCTCCACCTCCCCACTCACGCTCCCATTCTCCACCTCCCCACCCACATAACCCTTCTCTAACTCCCCACGCATGCTCCCCATCTCCAACTCCCCACTCAAGCTCCCCTTCTCCACCTCCCCACTCACGCTCACCTTCTCCACCTCCCCACTCACATACCCCTTCTCCACACCCCCACTCACATTCCCCTTCTCCACATCCCCCCTCACATTCCCATTCTCCACTTCCCCACTCACATTTCCATTCTCCACTTCCACACTCACATTCCCATTCTCCACTTCCACACTCACATTCCCATTCTCCACTTCCCCACTCACATTCCCATTCTCCACTTCCCCACTCACATTACCATTCTCCACTTCCCCACTCACATACACATTCTCCACCTCCCCATTCACATATCCATTCTCCACCTCCCCACTCACGCTCCCCTTCTCCACCTCCCCACTCACGCTCCCCTTCTCCACCTCCCCAATCACATACCCCCTTCTCCAACTCCCCACTCAAATACCCCTTCTCCACCTCCCCACGCAAGCTCCCCATCTCCAACTCCCCACTCACGCTCCCCTTCTCCACCTCCCCACTCTCATACCCCTTCACCACCTCCCCACTCACATTCCCCTTCTCCACTTCCCCACTCACGCTCCCATTCTCCACCTCCCCACTCAAATTCCCCTTCTCCAGCTCGCCACTCACGGTCCCATTCTCCACCTCCCCAATCACATTCCCCTTCTCCAACCACCACTCACATTCCCCTTCTACACCTCCCCACTCACATTCCCCTTCTCCACCTCCCCACCCACATTCCCCTTCTCCAATTCCCCTCTCAGATTCCCCTTCTCCACCCCCCACTCACATTCCCCCTCTCCACCTTCCCACTCACATTCCCCTTCTCCACTTCCCCTCTCACGTTCCCATTCTCCAATTCCCCACTCACATTTCCATTCTCCACTTCCCCACTCACATTCCCACTCTCCACTTCCCAGCTCGCATACCCATTCTCCATCTCCCCAATCACGCTCCCCTTCTCCACCTCCCCACTCACACTCCCCTTCTCCACCTCCCCACTCACGCTCCCCTTCTCCACCTCGCCACTCACGTTCCCCGTCTCCACATCCCCACTCACGCTCCCATTCTCCACCTCGCCACTCACGCTCCCATTCTCCACCTCCCCACTCACGCTCCCATTCTCCACCTCCCCACTCACATTCCCCTTGTCCACCTCCCAACTCACGCTCCCATTCTCCACCTCCCCACTCACGCTCCCATTCTCCACCTCCCCACTCACATTCCCCTTCTCCAACCCCCACTCACATTGCACTTCTCAAACCCCCACTCACATTCCCCTTCTCCACCTCCCCACTCACATGCCCCTTCTCCAACTCCCCACTCACGCTCCCCTTCTCCACCTCCCCACTCACGCGGCCCTTCTCCACCTCCCCACTCACGCTCCCCTTCTCCACTTCCCACTCACGTTCCCCTTCTCCACCTCCCCACTCACATTCCTGTTCTCCACTACCCCTCTCACCTTCCCCTTCTCCACCTCCCCACTCACGCGCCCATCCTCTACCTCCCCACTCACGCTCCCCTTCTCCACCTCCCCACTCATGCTCCCCTTCTCCACCTCCCCACTCACGCTCCCCTTCTCCACCTCCCCACACACGCTCCCCTTCTCCACCTACCCCTCTCACGCTCCCCTTCTCCACTTCCCCTCTCACATTCCCCTTCTCCACTTCCCCAATCACATTCCCTTTCTCCACTTCCCCACTCACATTCCCCTTCTCCACTTCCCCACTCAAATACCCATTCTCCACCTCCCCACTCTCATTCCCCTTCTCCACTTCCCCTCTCACATTCCCCTTCTCCAATTCCCCACTCACATATCCATTCTCCGCCTCCCCACTCACGTTCCCATTCTCCACCTCCCCACTCACGCTCCCCTCCTCCACATCCCCATTCACGCTCCCCATCTCCACCTCCCCACTCATGCTCCCGTTCTCATCCTCCCAATTCACGCACCCATTCTCCACCTCCCCACTCACATACCACCTTCTCCACCTCCCCACTCACATACCCCCTTCTCCACCTCCCCACTCACGCGGCCCTTCTCCACCTCCCCACTCACATACCCCCTTCTCCACCTCCCCACTCACATACCCCCTTCTCCACCTCCCCTCTCACATACCCGTTCTCCACGTCCCCACGCATGCTCCCCTTCTCCACCTCCCCACTCACATTCCCCTTATCCACTTCCCCACTCACATAGCCATTCTCCACCGCCCCACTCACATTCCCCTTCTCCATCTCCCCACTCACGCTCCCATTCTCCACCTCCCCACTCACATTCCCCTTCTGCAACCACCACACACATTCCCCTTCTCCACCTCCCCACTCACATTCCCCTTCTCCACTTCCCCTCTCAGATTCCCCTTCTCCACTTCCCCACTCACATACCCATTCTCCACCTCCCCACTCACATTCCCCTTCTCCACTTCCCCTCTCAGATTCCCCTTCTCCACTTCCCCACTCACATACCCATTCTCCACCACCCCACTAACATTCCCCTTCTCCACCTCCCCACTCACTCTCCCATTCTCCACCTCCCCACTCACATTCCCCTTCTCCGAGCCCCACTCACATTCCCCTTCTCCACCCCCCACTCACATTCCCCTTCTCCACCTCCCCACTCACATTCCCCTTCTCAACTTCCCCTCTCACATTCCAATTCTCCACTTCCCCACTCACATTCCCATTCTCCACTTCTCCACTCACATAACCATTCTCCACCTCCCCACTAACGCTCCCCTTCTCCACCTCCCCACTCACGCTCCCATTCTCCACCTCCCCACACGCATTCCCCTTGTCCACCTCCCCACTCATGCTCCCATTCTCCACCTCCCCACTCACGCTCCCATTCTCCACCTCCCCACTCACATTCCTCTTCTCCAACCCCCACTCACATTCCACTTCTCAAACCCCCTCCCACATTCCCCTTCTCCACCTCCCCACTCACATGGCCCATCTCCAACTCCCCACTCACGCTCCCCTTCTCCACCTCCCCACTCACGCGGCCCTTCTCCACCTCCCCACTCACGCTCCCCTTCTCCACCTCCCCACTCACGTGCCCCTTCTCCAACTCCGCACTCACATTCCTGATCTCCACTTCCCCTCTCACCTTCCCCTTCTCCACCCCCCACTCACATTCCCCTACTCCACCTCCCCACTCACATTCCCCTTCTCAACTTCCCCTCTCACATTCCAATTCTCCACTTCCCCACGCACATTCCCATTCTCCACTTCTCCACTCACATACCCATTCTCCACCTCCCCACTAACGATCCCCTTCTCCACCTCCCCACTCATGCTCCCCTTCTCCACCTCCCCACTCACGCACCCCTTCTCCACCTCCCCACTCACGCTTCCCTTCTACAACTCCCCACTGACGCTCCCCTTCTCCACATCCCCACTCACGCTCGCCTTCTCCACCTCCACACCCACGCTCCCCTTCTCCACATCCCCACCCACGCTCCCTTTCACCATCTCCCCACTCACGCTCCCCTTCTCCACATTCCCACTCACGCTCCCCTTCTCCACCTCCCCACTCACGCTCCCATTCCCCACCTCCCCACTCACGCTCCCCTTCTCCACCTCCCCACTCATGCCCCCCTTCTCCACCTCCCCACCCACATACCCCTTCTCCAACTCCCCACGCATGCTCCCCATCTCCAACTCCCCACTCAAGCTCCCCTTCTCCAACTCCCCACTCACGCTCCCCTTCTCCACCTCCCCACTCACATACCCCTTCTCCAACTCCCCACGCATGCTCCCCATCTCCAACTCCCCACTCAAGCTCCCCTTCTCCAACTCGCCACTCACGCTCCCATTCTCCACCTCCCCAATGACGCTCCCATTCTCCACCTCCCCACTCACGCTCCCATTCTCCACCTCCCCACTCACATTCCCCTTCTCCAACACCCACTCACATTCCACTTCTCAAATCCCCACTCACATGCCCCTTCTCCACCTCCCCACTCACGTTCCCCGTCTCCACATCCCCACTCATGTTTCCCTTCTCCACCTCCCCTCTCACGCTCCCATTCTCCACCTCGCCACTCACGCTCCCATTCTCCACCTCCCCACTCAAGGCCCCCTTCTCCACCTCCCCACTCATGCCCCCTTCTCCACCTCCCCACTCACGCTCCCCTTCTCCACCTCCCCACTCACGCTCTCCTTCTCCACCTACCCACTCACGCCCCCCTTCTGCACCTCCCCACTGACGTTCCCCTTCTCCAACTCCCCACTCACATTCCCCTTCTCCACATTCCCTCTCACATTCCCCTTCTCCACTTCCCCACTCACATACCCATTCTCCACCTCCCCACTCACATTCCCTTTGTCCACCTCCCCACTCACGCTCCCATTCTCCACCTCCCCACTCACATTCCCCTTGTCCACCTCCCCACTCACGCTCCCATTCTCCACCTCCCCACTCACGCTCCCATTCTCCACCTCCCCACTCACATTCCCCTTCTCCAACCCCCACTCACATTCCACTTCTCAAACCCCCACTCACATTCCCCTTCTCCACCTCCCCACTCACATGCCGCTTCTCCAACTCCCCACTCACGCTCCCCTTCTCCACCTCCCCACTCACGCGGCCCTTCTCCACCTCCCCACTCATGCTCCCCTTCTCCACTTCCCCACTCACGTTCCCCTTCTCCACCTCCCCACTCACATTCCTGTTCTCCACTACCCCTCTCACCTTCCCCTTCTCCACCTCCCCACTCACGCTCCCATTCTCCACCTCCCCATTCACGCTCCCATTCTCCACCTCCCCACTCACATTCCCCTTCTCCAACCCGCACTCACATTCCCCTTCTCCACCTCCCCAATCACTCTCCCCTTCTCCACCTCCCCACTTACGCTCCCTTTCTCCACCTCCCCACTCAAGCTCCCCTTCTCCACCTCCCCACTCACGCTCCCCTTCTCCACATCCCCACTCACGCTCCCCTTCTCCACGTCCCCACTCAAGCTCCCGTTCTCATCCTCCCCACTCACGCTCCCTATCTCCAACTCCCCACTCACGCTCCCCTTCTACAGCTCCCCACTCACGCTCCCCTTCTCCACCTCCCAACTCACGCACCCCTTCTCCACCTCCCCACTCACATACCCCCTTCTCCACCTCCCCACTCACATACCCCCTTCTCCACATCCCCACTCACATACCCGTTCTCCACGTCCCCACGCATGCTCCCCTTCTCCACCTCCCCACTCACATTCCCCTTATCCACTTCCCCACTCACATAGCCATTCTCCACCGGCCCACTCACATTCCCCTTCTCCATCTCCCCACTCACGCTCCCATTCTCCACCTCCCCACTCACATTCCCCTTCTCCAACCACCACACACATTCCCCTTCTCCACCTCCCCACTCACATTCCCCTTCTCCACTTCCCCTCTCAGATTCCCCTTCTCCACTTCCCCACTCACATACCCATTCTCCACCACCCCACTAACATTCCCCTTCTCCACCTCCCCACTCACTCTCCCATTCTCCACCTCCCCACTCACATTCCCCTTCTCCAAGCCCCACTCACATTCCCCTTCTCCACCCCCCACTCACATTCCCCTTCTCAACTTCCCCTCTCACATTCCAATTCTCCACTTCCCCACTCACATTCCCATTCTCCACTTCTCCACTCACATACCCATTCTCCACGTCCCCACTCACGCTCCCATTCTCCACCTCCCCACACGCATTCCCCTTGTCCACCTCCCCACTCACGCTCCCATTCTCCACCTCCCCACTCACGCTCCCATTCTCCACCTCCCCACTCACATTCCTCTTCTCCAACCCCCACTCACATTCCACTTCTCAAACCCACACCCACATTCACCTTCTCCACCTCCCCACTCACATGCCCCTTCTCCAACTCCCCACTCACGCTCCCCTTCTCCACCTCCCCACTCACGCGGCCCTTCTCCACCTCCCCACTCACGCTCCCCTTCTCCACCTCCCCACTCACGTGCCCCTTCTCCAACTCCGCACTCACATTCCTGATCTCCACTTCCCCTCTCACCTTCCCCTTCTCCACCCCCCACTCACATTCCCCTAGTCCACCTCCCCACTCACATTCCCCTTCTCAACTTCCCCTCTCACATTCCAATTCTCCACTTCCCCACTCACATTCCCATTCTCCACTTCTCCACTCACATACCCATTCTCCACCTCCCCACTAACGATCCCCTTCTCCACCTCCCCACTCATGCTCCCCTTCTCCACCTCCCCACTCATGCTCCCCTTCTCCACCTCCCCACTCACGCACCCCTTCTCCACCTCCCCACTCACGCACCCCTTCTACAACTCCCCACTGACGCTCCCCTTCTCCACATCCCCACTCACGCTCGCCTTCTCCACCTCCACACCCACGCTCCCCTTCTCCACATCCCCACCCACGCTCCCTTTCACCATCTCCCCACTCACGCTCCCCTTCTCCACATCCCCACTCACGCTCCCCTTCTCCACCTCCCCACTCACGCTCCCATTCCCCACCTCCCCACTCACGCTCCCCTTCTCCACCTCCCCACTCATGCCCCCCTTCTCCAACTCCCCACCCACATACCCCTTCTCCAACTCCCCACGCATGCTCCCCATCTCCAACTCCCCACTCAAGCTCCCCTTCTCCAACTCCCCACTCACGCTCCCCTTCTCCACCTCCCCACTCACATACCCCTTCTCCAACTCCCCACGCATGCTCCCCATCTCCAACTCCCCACTCAAGCTCCCCTTCTCCAACTCCCCACTCACGCTCCCATTCTCCACCTCCCCAATGACGCTCCCATTCTCCACCTCCCCACTCACGCTCCCATTCTCCACCTCCCCACTCACATTCCCCTTCTTCAACACCCACTCACATTCCACTTCTCAAACCCCCACTCACATTCCCCTTCCCCACCTCCCCACTCACATGCCCCTTCTCCAACTCCCCACTCACGTTCCCCGTCTCCACATCCCCACTCATGTTTCCCTTCTCCACCTCCCCTCTCACGCTCCCATTCTCCACCTCGCCACTCAGGCTCCCATTCTCCACCTCCCCACTCAAGGCCCCCTTCTCCACCTCCCCACTCATGCCCCCTTCTCCACCTCCCCACTCACGCTCCCCTTCTCCACCTCCCCACTCACGCTCTCCTTCTCCACTTACCCACTCACGCCCCCCTTCTGCACCTCCCCACTGACGTTCCACTTCTCCAACTCCCCACTCACATTCCCCTTCTCCACATCCCCTCTCACATTCCCCTTCTCCACTTCCCCACTCACATACCCATTCTCCACCTCCCCACTCACATTCCCCTTGTCCACCTCCCCACTCACGCTCCCATTCTCCACCTCCCCACTCACATTCCCCTTGTCCACCTCCCCACTCACGCTCCCATTCTCCACCTCCCCACTCACGCTCCCATTCTCCACCTCCCCACTCACATTCCCCTTCTCCAACCCCCACTCACATTCCACTTCTCAAACCCCCACTCACATTCCCCTTCTCCACCTCCCCACTCACATGCCGCTTCTCCAACTCCCCACTCACGCTCCCCTTCTCCACCTCCCCACTCACGCTCCCCTTCTCCACTTCCCCACTCACGTTCCCCTTCTCCACCTCCCCACTCACGCGCCCATTCTACACCTCCCAACTCACGCTCCCATTCTCCACCTCCCCACTCACGCTCCCATTCTCCACCTCCCCACTCACATTCCCCTTCTCCAACCCCCACTCACATTCCCCTTCTCCACCTCCCCAATCACTCTCCCCTTCTCCACCTCCCCACTTACGCTCCCTTTCTCCACCTCCCCACTCACGTTCCCCTTCTCCACCTCCCCACTCAAGCTCCCCTTCTCCACCTCCCCACTCACGCTCCCCTTCTCCACATCCCCACTCACGCTCCCCTTCTCCACGTCCCCAATCAAGCTCCCGTTCTCATCCTCCCCTCTCACGATCCCTATCTCCAACTCCCCACTCACGCTCCCCTTCTACAGCTCCCCACTCACGCTCCCCTTCTCTACCTCCCAACTCACGCACCCCTTCTCCACCTCCCCACTCAAATACCCCCTTCTCCACCTCCCCACTCACATACCCGTTCTCCACGTCCCCACGCATGCTCCCCTTCTCCACCTCCCCACTCACATTCCCCTTATCCACTTCCCCACTCACATAGCCATTCTCCACCGCACAACTCACATTCCCCTTCTCCATCTCCCCACTCACGCTCCCATTCTCCACCTCCCCACTCACATTCCCCTTCTCCAACTACCACACACGTTCCCCTTCTCCACCTCCCCACTCACATTCCCCTTCTCCACTTCCCCTCTCAGATTCCCCTTCTCCACTTCCCCACTCACATACCCATTCTCCACCACCCCACTAACATTCCCCTTCTCCACCTCCCCACTCACTCTCCCATTCTCCACCTCCCCACTCACATTCCCCTTCTCCAAGCCTCACTCACATTCCCCTTCTCCACCCCCCACTCACATTCCCCTTCTCCACCTCCCCACTCACATTCCCCTTCTCAACTTCCCCTCTCACATTCCAATTCTCCACTTCCCCACTCACATTCCCATTCTCCACTTCTCCACTCACATACCCATTCTCCACCTCCCCACTAACGCTCCCCTTGTCCACCTCCCCACTCACGCTCCCATTCTCCACCTCCCCACACGCATTCCCCTTGTCCACCTCCCCACTCACGCTCCCATTCTCCACCTCCCCACTCACGCTCCCATTCTCCACCTCCCCACTCACATTCCTCTTCTCCAACCCCCACTCACATTCCCCTTCTCCACCTCCCCACTCACATGCCCCTTCTCCAACTCCCCACTCACGCTCCCCTTCTCCACCTCCCCACTCACGCGGCCCTTCTCCACCTCCCCACTCACGCTCCCCTTCTCCACCTCCCCACTCACGTGCCGCTTCTCCAACTCCGCACTCACATTCCTGTTCCCCACTTCCCCTCTCACCTTCCCCTTCTCCACCTCCCCACTCACGCGCCCATTCTCCACCTCCCCACTCATGCTCCCATTCTCCACCTCCCAACTCACGCTCCCATTCTCCACCTCCACACTCACGCTCCCATTCTCCACCTCCCCACTCACAATACCCTTCTCCAACCCCCACTCACATTCCCCTTCTCCACCTCCCTACTCACATTCTCCTTCTCCACCTCCCCACTGATGCTCCCCTTCTCCACCTCCCCACTCACGTTCCCCTTCTCCACCTCCCCAATCACTCTACCCTTCTCCACCTCCCCACTTACGCTCCCTTTCTCCACCTCCCCACTCACGTTCCCCTTCTCCACCTCCCCACTCAAGCTCCCCTTCTCCACATCCCCACTCACGCTCCCCTTCTCCACGTCCCCACTCAAGCTCCCGTTCTCATCCTCCCCACTCACGCTCCCTATCTCCAACTCCCCACTCACGCTCCCCTTCTACAGCTCCCCACTCACGCTCCCCTTCTCCACCTCCCAACTCACGCAACCCTTCTCCACCTCCCCACTCACATACCCCCTTCTCCACCTCCCCACTCACATACCCGTTCTCCACGTCCCCACGCATGCTCCCCTTCTCCACCTCCCCACTCACATTCCCCTTATCCACTTCCCCACTCACATAGCCATTCTCCACCGCACAACTCACATTCCCCTTCTCCATCTCCCCACTCACCCTCCCATTCTCCACCTCCCCACTCACATTCCCCTTCTCCAACCACCACACACATTCCCCTTCTCCACCTCCCCACTCACATTCCCCTTCTCCACTTCCCCTCTCAGATTCCCCTTCTCCACTTCCCCACTCACATACCCATTCTCCACCACCCCACTAACATTCCCCTTCTCCACCTCCCCACTCACTCTCCCATGCTCCACCTCCCCACTCACATTCCCCTTCTCCAAGCCTCACTCACATTCCCCTTCTCCACCCCCCACTCACATTCCAATTCTCCACTTCCCCACTCACATTCCCATTCTCCACTTCTCCACTCACATACCCATTCTCCACCTCCCTTCTAACGCTCCCCTTGTCCACCTCCCCACTCACGCTCCCATTCTCCACCTCCCCACACGCATTCCCCTTGTCCACCTCCCCACTCACGCTCCCATTCTCCACCTCCCCACTCACGCTCCCATTCTCCACCTCCCCACTCACATTCCTCTTCTCCAAACCCACTCACATTTCACTTCTCAAACCCCCACCCACATTCCCCTTCTCCACCTCCCCACTCACATGCCCCTTCTCCAACTCCCCACTCACGCTCCCCTTCTCCACCTCCCCACTCACGCGGCCCTTCTCCACCTCCCCACTCACGCTCCCCTTCTCCACCTCCCCACTCACGTGCCCCTTCTCCAACTCCGCACTCACATTCCTGTTCTCCACTTCCCCTCTCACCTTCCCCTTCACCACCTCCCCACTCACGCGCCCATTCTCCACCTCCCCACTCATGCTCCCATTCTCCACCTCCCAACTCACGCTACCATTCTCCACCTCCACACTCACGCTCCCATTCTCCACCTCCCCACTCACAATACCCTTCTCCAACCCCCACTCACATTCCCCTTCTCCACCTCCCTACTCACATTCCCCTTCTCCACCTCCCCACTCACGCTCCCCTTCTCCACCTCCCCACTCATGCTCCCCATCTCCACCTCCCCACTCACGTTCCCCTTCTCCAACTCCTCACTCACGTTCCCCTTCTCCACAACCCCTCTCACATTCCCCTTCTCCACTTCTCCTCTCACATTCCCCTTCTCCACTTCCCCACTCACATTCCCTTTCTCCACTTCCCCACTCACATTCCCCTTCTCCACTTCCCCACTCAAATACCCATTCTCCACCTCCCCACTCTCATTCCCCTTCTCCACTTCCCCTCTCATATTCCCCTTCTCCACTTCCCCACTCACATACCCATTCTCCACCTCCCCACTCACGCTCCCATTCTCCACCTCCCCACTCACGCTCCCCTTCTCCACCTCCCCAATCAAGCTCCACTTCTCCACCTCCCCACTCACGCTCCCCTTCTCCACCTCCCCACTCATGTTCCCCTTCTTCACCTCCCCACTCACGCTCCCCTTCTCCACCTCCCCACTCACGCGCCCATTCTACACCTCCCAACTCACGCTCCCATTCTCCACCTCCCCACTCACGCTCCCCTTCTCCACCTCCCCACTCACATTCCCCTTCTCCACCTCCCCACTCACGCTCCCCTTCTCCACCTCCCCACTCACATTCCCCTTCTCCACCTCCCCACTCACGCTCCCCTTCTCCACCTCCCCACTCACATTCCCCTTCTCCAACTCCCCACTCACATTCCCTTCTCCATCTCCCCACTCACATTCCACTTCTCCACCTCCCCACTCACGCACCCCTTCTCCACCTCCCCACTCACATTCCCCTTCTCCACCTCCCCACTCACATTCCCCTTCTCCACTGCCCCTCTCACATTCCCCTTCTCCAAATCCCCACTCACATTCCCCTTCTCCACTTCCCACTCACATTCCCCTTCTCCACCTCCCCACTCACATTCCCATTCTCCACCTCCCCTCTCACATTCCCCTTCTCCACCTCCCCACTCAAATACCCCTTCTCCACCTCCCCACTCTCATTCCCCTTCTCCATTTCCCCTCTCATATTCCCCTTCTCCACTTCCCCACTCAAGCTCCACTTCTCCACCTCCCCACTCACGCTCCCCTTCTCCACCTCCCCACTCATGCTCCCCTTCTTCACCTCCCCACTCACGCTCCCCTTCTCCACCTCCCCACACGCATTCCCCTTGTCCACCTCCCCACTCACGCTCCCATTCTCCACCTCCCCACTCACGCTCCCATTCTCCACCTCCCCACTCACATTCCTCTTCTCCAAACCCACTCACATTTCACTTCTCAAACCCCCACCCACATTCCCCTTCTCCACCTCCCCACTCACATGCCCCTTCTCCAACTCCCCACTCACGCTCCCCTTCTCCACCTCCCCACTCACGCGGCCCTTCTCCACCTCCCCACTCTCGCTCCCCTTCTCCACCTCCCCACTCACGTGCCCCTTCTCCAACTCCGCACTCACATTCCTGTTCTCCACTTCCCCTCTCACCTTCCCCTTCTCCACCTCCCCACTCACGCGCCCATTCTCCACCTCCCCACTCATGCTCCCATTCTCCACCTCCCAACTCACGCTACCATTCTCCACCTCCACACTCACGCTCCCATTCTCCACCTCCCCACTCACAATACCCTTCTCCAACCCCCACTCACATTCCCCTTCTCCACCTCCCTACTCACATTCCCCTTCTCCACCTCCCCACTCACGCTCCCCTTCTCCACCTCCCCACTCATGCTCCCCATCTCCACCTCCCCACTCACGTTCCCCTTCTCCAACTCCCCACTCACGCTCCCCTTTTCCACCTCCCCACACACATTCCCCTTCTCCACTTACCCTCTCACATTCCCTTTTTCCACTTCCCACTCACATTCCCCTTCTCCACTTCCCCACTCACATTCCCCTTCTCCACTTCCCCACTCAAATACCCATTCTCCACCTCCCCACTCTCATTCCCCTTCTCCACTTCCCCTCTCATATTCCCCTTCTCCACTTCCCCACTCACATACCCATTCTCCACCTCCCCACTCACGCTCCCATTCTCCACCTCCCCACTCACGCTCCCCTTCTCCACCTCCCCAATCAAGCTCCACTTCTCCACCTCCCCACTCACGCTCCCCTTCTCCACCTCCCCACTCATGTTCCCCTTCTTCACCTCCCCACTCACGCTCCCCTTCTCCACCTCCCCACTCACGCGCCCATTCTACACCTCCCAACTCACGCTCCCATTCTCCACCTCCCCACCCACGCTCCCATTCTCCACCTCCCCACTCACATTCCCCTTCTCCACCTCCCCACTCACGCTCCCCTTCTCCACCTCCCCACTCACGCGGCCCTTCTCCACCTCCCCACTCACGCTCCCCTTCTCCACCTCCCCACTCACGTGCCCCTTCTCCAACTCCGCACTCACATTCCTGTTCTCCACTTCCCCTCTCACCTTCCCCTTCTCCACCTCCCCACTCACGCTCCCCTTCTCCACCTCCCCACTCATGCTCCCCTTCTCCACCTCCCCACTCACGTTCCCCTTCTCCAACTCCTCACTCACGTTCCCCTTCTCCACAACCCCTCTCACATTCCCCTTCTCCACTTCTCCTCTCACATTCCCCTTCTCCACTTCCCCACTCACATTCCCTTTCTCCACTTCCCCACTCACATTCCCCTTCTCCACTTCCCCACTCAAATACCCATTCTCCACCTCCCCACTCTCATTCCCCTTCTCCATTTCCCCTCTCATATTCCCCTTCTCCACTTCCCCACTCACATACCCATTCTCCACCTCCCCACTCACGCTCCCATTCTCCACCTCCCCACTCACGCTCCCCTTCTCCACCTCCCCAATCAAGCTCCACTTCTCCACCTCCCCACTCACGCTCCCCTTCTCCACCTCCCCACTCATGCTCCCCTTCTTCACCTCCCCACTCACGCTCCCCTTCTCCACCTCCCCACTCACGCGCCCATTCTACACCTCCCAACTCACGCTCCCATTCTCCACCTCCCCACTCACGCTCCCATTCTCCACCTCCCCACTCACATTCCCCTTCTCCACCTCCCCAATCACTCTCCCCTTCTCCACCTCCCCACTTACGCTCCCTTTCTCCACCTCCCCACTCACGTTCCCCTTCTCCACCTCCCCACTCACGCTCCCCTTCTCCACCTCCCCACTCACGCTCCCCTCCTCCACATCCCCACTCACGGTCCCCTTCTCCACCTACCCTCTCACGCTCCCGGTCTTATCCTCCCCACTCACGCTCCCTATCTCCAACTCCCCACTCACGCTCCCCTTCTACAGCTCCCCACTCACGCTCCCCTTCACCACCTCCCAACTCATGCACCCCTTCTCCACCTCCCCACTCACATACCCCCTTCTCCACCTCCCCACTCTCATAGCCCCTTCTCCACCTGCCCACTCACATACCCGTTCTCCACCTCCCCACGCATGCTCCCCTTCTCCACCTCCCCACTCACATTCCCCTTCTCCACTTCCCCACTCACATAGCCATTCTCCACCTCCCCACTCATATTGCCCTTCTCCATCTCCCCACTCACGCTCCCATTCTCAACCTCCCCACTCACATTCCCCTTCTCCAACCACCACACACATTCCCCTTTTCCACCTCCCCACTCACATTCCCCTTCTCCACCTCCCCACTCACATTCCCCTTCTGCAATTCCCCTCTCAGATTCCCCTTCTCCACTTCCCCACTCACATACCCATTCTCCACCACCCCACTAACATTCCCCTTCTCCACCTCCCCACTCACATTCCCCTTCACCAAGCCCCACTCACATTCCCCTTCTTCACCCCCCTCTCACATTCCCCTTCTCCACCTCCCCATTCCCATTCCCCTTCTCCAACCCCCACTCACGTTCCCCTTCTCCACCTCCCCACTCACATTCCCCTTCTCCACCTCCCCACTCACGCTCCCCTTCTCCACCTCCCCACTCATGCTCCCCTTCTCCACCTCCCCACTCCCGTCCCCTTCTCCACCTCCCCACTCTCGTTGCCATTCTCCACTACCCCTCTCACATTCCCCTTCTCCACTTCCCCTCTCACATTCCCCTTCTCCAATTCCCCACTCACATTCCTTTTCTCCACTTCCCCACTCACATTCCCCTTCTCCACTTCCCCACTCAAATACCCATTCTCCACCTCCCCACTCTCATTCCCCTTCTCCACTTCCCCTCTCACATTCCCCTTCTCCACTTTCCCACTCACATACCCATTCTCCACCTCCCCACTCACGCTCACATTCTCCACCTCCCCACTCACGCTCCCCTTCTCCACCTCCCCAATCAAGCTCCCCTTCTCCACCTCCCCACTCACCCTTCTCCACCTCCCCACTCACGCTCCCCTTCTCCACCTCCGCACTCACGCTCCCCTTCTCCACCTTCCCACTTACGCTCCCTTTCTCCACCTCCCCACTCACGTTCCCCTTCTCCACCTTCCCACTCACGTTCCCCTTCTCCACCTCCCCACTCACGCTCCACTCCTCCACATCCCCACTCACGCTCCCCTTCTCCACCTCCCCACTCATGCTCCCCTTCTCCACCTCCCCACTCACGTTCCCCTTCTCCAACTCCTCACTCACGTTCCCCTTCTCCACAACCCCTCTCACATTCCCCTTCTCCACTTCTCCTCTCACATTCCCCTTCTCCACTTCCCCACTCACATTCCCTTTCTCCACTTCCCCACTCACATTCCCCTTCTCCACTTCCCCACTCAAATACCCATTCTCCACCTCCCCACTCTCATTCCCCTTCTCCACTTCCCCTCTCATATTCCCCTTCTCCACTTCCCCACTCACATACCCATTCTCCACCTCCCCACTCACGCTCCCATTCTCCACCTCCCCACTCACGCTCCCCTTCTCCACCTCCCCAATCAAGCTCCACTTCTCCACCTCCCCACTCACGCTCCCCTTCTCCACCTCCCCACTCATGCTCCCCTTCTTCACCTCCCCACTCACGCTCCCCTTCTCCACCTCCCCACTCACACGCCCATTCTACACCTCCCAACTCACGCTCCCATTCTCCACCTCCCCACTCACGCTCCCATTCTCCACCTCCCCACTCACATTCCCCTTCTCCACCTCCCAATCACTCTCCCCTTCTCCACCTCCCCACTTACGCTCCCTTTCTCCACCTCCCCACTCACGTTCCCCTTCTCCACCTCCCCACTCACGCTCCCCTTCTCCACCTCCCCACTCACGCTCCCCACCTCCACATCCCCACTCACGGTCCCCTTCTCCACCTCCCCTCTCACGCTCCCGTTCTTATCCTCCCCACTCACGCTCCCTATCTCCAACTCCCCACTCACGCTCCCCTTCTACAGCTCCCCACTCACGCTCCCCTTCACCACCTCCCAACTCATGCACCCCTTCTCCACCTCCCCACTCACATACCCCCTTCTCCACCTCCCCACTCTCATAGCCCCTTCTCCACCTGCCCACTCACATACCGTTCTCCACCTCCCCACGCATGCTCCCCTTCTCCACCTCCCCACTCACATTCCCCTTCTCCACTTCCCCACTCACATAGCCATTCTCCACCTCCCCACTCATATTGCCCTTCTCCATCTCCCCACTCACGCTCCCATTCTCAACCTCCCCACTCACATTCCCCTTCTCCAACCACCACACACATTCCCCTTTTCCACCTCCCCACTCACATTCCCCTTCTCCACCTCCCCACTCACATTCCCCTTCTGCAATTCCCCTCTCAGATTCCCCTTCTCCACTTCCCCACTGACATACCCCCTTCTCCACCTCCCCACTCACATACCCCCTTCTCCACCTCCCCACGCATGCTCCTCTTCTCCACCTCCCCACTCACATTCCCCTTCTCCACTTCCCCACTAACATACCCATTCTCCACCACCCCACTAACATTCCCCTTCTCCACCTCCCCACTCACATTCCCCTTCACCAAGCCCCACTCACATTCCCCTTCTCCACCCCCCTCTCACATTCCCCTTCTCCACCTCCCCATTCCCATTCCCCTTCTCCAACCCCCACTCACTTTCCCCTTCTCCACCTCCCCACTCACATTCCCCTTCTCCACCTCCCCACTCACGCTCCCCTTCTCCACCTCCCCACTCATGCTCCCCTTCTCCACCTCCCCACTCACGTCCCCTTCTCCACCTCCCCACTCTCGTTGCCATTCTCCACTACCCCGCTCACATTCCCCTTCTCCACTTCCCCTCTCACATTCCCCTTCTCCAATTCCCCACTCACATTCCTTTTCTCCACTTCCCCACTCACATTCCCCTTCTCCACTTCCCCACTCAAATACCCATTCTCCACCTCCCCACTCTCATTCCCCTTCTCCACTTCCCCTCTCACATTCCCCTTCTCCACTTCCCCACTCACATACCCATTCTCCACCTCCCCACTCACGCTCACATTCTCCACCTCCCCACTCACGCTCCCCTTCTCCACCTCCCCAATCAAGCTCCCCTTCTCCATCTCCCCACTCACATTCCCCTTCTCCAATCCCCACTCACATTCCCCTTCTCCACCCCCCACTCACATTCCCCTTCTCCACCTCCCCACTCACATTCCCCTTCTCCACCTCCCCACTCACGCTCCCCTTCTCCACCTCCCCACTCACGCTCCGCTTCTCCACCTTCCCACTTACGCTCCCTTTCTCCACCTCCCCACTCACGTTCCCCTTCTCCACCTTCCCACTCACGTTCCCCTTCTCCACCTCCCCACTCACGCTCCCCTCCTCCACATCCCCACTCAAGCTCCCCTTCTCCACCTCACCACTCACGCTCCCGTTCTCATCCTCCCCACTCACGCTCCCTATCTCCAACTCCCCACTCACGCTCCACATCTACAGCTCCCCACTCACGCTCCCCTTCTCCACCTCCCAACTCATGCACCCCTTCTCCACCTCCCCACTGACATACCCCCTTCTCCACCTCCCCACTCACATACCCCCTTCTCCACCTCCCCACGCATGCTCCTCTTCTCCACCTCCCCACTCACATTCCCCTTCTCCACTTCCCCACTAACATACCCATTCTCCACCACCCCACTAACATTCACCTTCTCCACCTCCCCACTCACTCTCCCATTCTCCACCTCCCCACTCACATTCCCCTTCTCCAATCCCCACTCACATTCCCCTTCTCCACCCCCCACTCACATTCCCCTTCTCCACCTCCCCACTCACATTCCCCTTCTCAACTTCCCCTCTCACATTCCAATTCTCCACTTCCCCACTCACATTCCCATTCTCCACTTCTCCACTCACATACCCATTCTCCACCTCCCCACTCACGCTCCCCTTCTCCACCTCCCCAATCACGCTCCCATTCTCCACCTCCCCACTCACATTCCCCTTCTCCAACCCCCACTCACATTCCACTTCTGAAACCCCCACTCACATTCCCCTTCCCCACCTCCCCACTCACATGCCCCTTCTCCACCTCCCCACTCAAGTTCCCCGTCTCCACATCCCTACTCATGTTCCCCTTCTCCACCTCCCCTCTCACGCTCCCATTCTCCACCTCCCCACTCAAGCTCCCCTTCTCCACCTCCCCACTTACGCTCCCTTTCTCCACCTCCCCACTCACGTTCCCCTTCTCCACCTCCCCACTCACGCTCCCCTTCTCCACATCCCCACTCATGCTCCCCTTCTCCACGTCCCCTCTCAAGCTCCCGTTCTCATCCTCCCCACTCACGCTCCCTATCTCCAACTCCCCACTCACGCTCCCCTTCTACAGCTCCCCACTCACGCTCCCCTTCTCCACCTCCCAACTCACGCACCCCTTCTCCACCTCCCCACTCACATACCCCCTTCTCCACCTCCCCACACACATACCCACGTCTCCACCTCCCCACTCACATATCCGTTCTCCACCTCCCCACGCATCCTCCCCTTCTCCACCTCCCCACTCACATTCCCCTTCTCCACTTCCCCACTCACATAGCCATTCTCCACCTCCCCACTCACATTCCCCTTCTCCAGCTCCCCACTCACGCTCCCATTCTCCACCTCCCCACTCACATTCCCCTTCTCCAACTACCACACACGTTCCCCTTCTCCACTTCCCTTCTCAGATTCCCCTTCTCCACTTCCCCACTCACATACCCATTCTCCACCACCCCACTAACATTCCCCTTCTCCACCTCCCCACTCACTCTCCCATTCTCCACCTCCCCACTCACATTCCCCTTCTCCAAGCCCCACTCACATTCCCCTTCTCCACCCACCACTCACATTCCCCTTCTCCACCTCCCCACTCACATTCCCCTTCTCAACTTCCCCTCTCACATTCCAATTCTCCACTTCCCCACTCACATTCCCATTCTCCACTTCTCCACTCACATACCCATTCTCCACCTCCCCACTAACGCTCCCCTTCTCCACCTCCCCACTCACGCTCCCATTCTCCACCTCCCCACTCACATTCCCCTTGTCCACCTCCCCACTCACGCTCCCATTCTCCACCTCCCCACTCACGCTCCCATTCTACACCTCCCCACTCACATTCCCCTTCTCCAACCCCCACTCACATTCCACTTCTCAAACCCCCACTCACATTCCCCTTCTCCACCTCCCCACTCACATGCCCCTTCTCCAACTCCCCACTCACGCTCCCCTTCACCACCTCACCACTCACGCGGCCCTTCTTCACCTCCCCACTCACGCGCCCCTTCTCCACCTCCCCACTGACGTTCCCCTTCTCCACCTCCCCACTCACATTCCTGTTCTCCACTTCCCCTCTCAAATTCCCCTTCTCCACCTCCCCACTCACGCGCCCAATCTCCACCTCCCCTACTCATGCTCCCATTCTCCACCTCCCCACTCACGCTCCCATTCTCCACCTCCCCACTCACGCTCCCGTTCTCCACCTCCCCACTCACATTCCCCTTCTCCAACCCCCACTCAAATTTCCCTTCTCGACCTCCCCACTCACATTCCCATTCTCCACCTTCCCAATCACGGTCCCCTTCTCCACCTCCCCACTCACGCTCCCCTTCTCCACCTCCCCACTCACGTTCCCCTTCTCCACTTCCCCTCTCACATTCCCCTTCTCCACTTCCCCTCTCACATTCCCCTTCTCCACTTCCCCACTCACATTCCCTTTCTCCACTTCCCCACTCACATTCCCCTTCTCCACTTCCCCACTCACATACCCATTCTCCACCTCCCCACTCCCATTCCCCTTCTCCACTTCCCCTCTCACATTCCCCTTCTCCACTTCCCCACTCACATACCCATTCTCCACCTCCCCACTCACGCTCCCATTCTCCACCTCCCCCACTCACGCTCCCCTTCTCCACCTCCCCAATCAAGCTCCCCTTCTCCACCTCCCCACTCACGCTCCCCTTCTCCACCTCCCCACTCATGCTCCCCTTCTCCACCTCCCCACTCACGCTCCCCTTCTCCACCTCCCCACTCACGCTCCCCTTCTCCACCTCCCCACTCACGTTCCCCTTCTCCACCTCCCCACTCACGCTCCCCTTCTCCACCTCCCCACTCACGCTCCCCTTCTCCACATCCCCACTCACGCTCCCCTTCTCCACGTCCCCACTCACGCTCCCGTTCTCATCCTCCCCACTCACGCTCCCTATCTCCAACTCCCCTCTCACGCTCCACTTCTACAGCTCCCCACTCAGGCTCCCCTTCTCCACCTCCCAACTCACGCACCCCTTCTCCACCTCCCCACTCACATACCCCCTTCTCCACCTCCCCACTCACATACCCCCTTCTCCACCTCCCCACTCACATACCCGTTCTCCACCTCCCCACGCATGCTCTACTTCTCCACCTCCCCACTCACATTCCCCTTCTCCACTTCCCCACTCACATAGCCATTCTCCACCTCCCCACTCACATTCCCCTTCTCCACCTCCCCACTCACATTCCCCTTCTCCACTTCACCTCTCAGATTCCCCTTCTCCACTTCCCCACTCACATACCCATTCTCCACCACCCCACTAACATTCCTTTCTCCACTTCCCCACCCTCTCTCCCATTCTCCACCTCCCCACTCACATACCCCATCTCCAAGACCCACTCACATTCCCCTTCTCCACCCCCCACTCACATTCCCCTTCTCCACCTCCCCACTCACATTCCCCTTCTCAACTTCGCCTCTCAAATTCCAATTCTCCACTTCCCCACTCACATTCCCATTCTCCACTTCTCCACTCACATACCCATTCTCCACCTCCCCACTAACGCTCCCCTTCTCCACCTCCCCACTCACGCTCCCATTCTCCACCTCCCCACTCACATTCCCCTTGTCCACCTCCCCACTCACGCTCCCATTCTCCACCTCCCCACTCACGCTCCCATTCTACACCTCCCCACTCACATTCCCCTTCTCCAACCCCCACTCACATTCCACTTCTCAAACCCCCACTCACATTCCCCTTCTCCACCTCCCCACTCACATGCCCCTTCTCCAACTCCCCACTCACGCTCCCCTACACCACCTCACCACTCACGCGGCACTTCTTCACCTCCCCACTCACGCGCCCCTTCTCCACCTCCCCACTGACGTTCCCCTTCTCCACCTCCCCACTCACATTCCTGTTCTCCACTTCCCCTCTCAAATTCCCCTTCTCCACCTCCCCACTCACGCGCCCAATCTCCACCTCCCCACTCATGCTCCCATTCTCCACCTCCCAACTCATGCTCCCATTCTCCACCTCCCCACTCACGCTCCCATTCTCCACCTCCCCACTCACAATACCCTTCTCCAACCCCCACTCACATTCCCCTTCTCCACCTCCCCACTCACATTCCCCTTCTCCAACTCCCCACTCACGCTCCCCTTCTCCACCTCCCCACTCACGCTCCCCTTCTCCACCTCCCCACTCACGTTCCCCTTCTCCACAACCCCACTCACATTCCCCTTCTCCACTTCCCCTCTCACATTCCCCTTCTCCACTTCCCCACTCACATTCCCTTTCTCCACTTCCCCACTCACATTCCCCTTCTCCACTTCCCCACTCAAATACGCAATCTCCACCTCCCCACTCTCATTCCCCTTCTCCACTTCCCCTCTCACATTCCCCTTCTCCACTTCCCCACTCACATACCCATTCTCCACCTCCCCACTCACGCTCCCATTCTCCACCTCCCCACTCACGCTCCCCTTCTCCACCTCCCCACTCATGTTCCCCTTCTCCACCTCCCCACTCACACTCCCCTTCTCCACCTCCCAACTCATGCTCCCCTTCTCCACCTCCCCACTCACGCTCCCCTTCTCCACCTCCCCACTCACGCTCCCCTTCTCCACCTCCCCACTCACGCTCCCTTTCTCCACCTCCGCACTCACGTTCCCCTTCTCCACCTCCCCACTCACGCTCCCCTTCTCCACCTCCCCACTCACGCTCCCCTTCTCCACATCCCCACTCACGCTCCCCTTCTCCACGTCCCCACTCACGCTCCCGTTCTCATCCTCCCCACTCACGCTCCCTATCTCCAACTCCCCTCTCACGCTCCACTTCTACAGCTCCCCACTCAGGCTCCCCTTCTCCACCTCCCAACTCACGCACCCCTTCTCCACCTCCCCACTCACATACCCCCTTCTCCACCTCCCCACTCACATACCCCCTTCTCCACCTCCCCACTCACATACCCGTTCTCCACCTCCCCACGCATGCTCTACTTCTCCACCTCCCCACTCACATTCCCCTTCTCCACTTCCCCACTCACATAGCCATTCTCCACCTGCCCACTCACATTCCCCTTCTCCACCTCCCCACTCACATTCCCCTTCTCCACTTCACCTCTCAGATTCCCCTTCTCCACTTCCCCACTCACATACCCATTCTCCACCACCCCACTAACATTCCTTTCTCCACTTCCCCACCCTCTCTCCCATTCTCCACCTCCCCACTCACATACCCCATCTCCAAGACCCACTCACATTCCCCTTCTCCACCCCCCACTCACATTCTCCTTCTCCACCTCCCCACTCACATTCCCCTTCTCAACTTCGCCTCTCAAATTCCAATTCTCCACTTCCCCACTCACATTCCCATTCTCCACTTCTCCACTCACATACCCATTCTCCACCTCCCCACTCACGCTCCCCTTTTCCACCTCCCCACTCACGCACCCCTTCTCCACCTCCCCACTCACGCTCCCCTTCTACACCTCCCCACTGACGCTCCCCTTCTCCACATCCCCACTCACTCACGCCTTCTCCACCTCCACACCCACGCTCCCCTCCTCCACATCCCCACCCACGCTCCCTTTCACCACCTCCCCACTCACGCTCCCATTCTCCACCTCCCCACTCACATTCCCCTTCTCCAACCCACACTCACATTCCCCTTCTCCACCTCCGCACTCACATTCCCTTCTCCACCTCCCCACTCACGCTCCCCTTCTCCACCTCCCCACTCATGCTCCCCTTCTCCACCTCCCCACTCACGCTCCCCTTCTCCACCTCCCCACTCACGTTCCCCTTCTCCACTACCCCTCTCACATTCCCCTTCTCCACTTCCCCTCTCACATTCCCCTTCTCCACTTCCCCACTCACATTCCTTTTCTCTACTTCCCCACTCACATTCCCCCTCTCCACTTCCCCACTCAAATACCCATTCTCCACCTCCCCACTCTCATTCCCCTTCTCCACCTCCCCCCTCACATTCTCCTTCTCCACCTCCCCACTCACATACCCATTCTCCACCTCCCCACTCACGCTCCCATTCTCCACCTCCCCACTCACGCTCCCCTTCTCCACCTCCCCAATCAAGCTCCCCTTCTCCACCTCCCCACTCACGCTCCCCTTCTCCACATCCCCACTCACGCTCCCCTTCTCCACCTCCCCACTCACGCTCCCGTTCTCATCCTCCCCACTCACGCTCCCTATCTCCAACTCCCACTCATGCTCCCCTTCTACAGCTCCCCACTCACGCTCCCCTTCTCCACCTCCCAACTCACGCACCCCTTCTCCACCTCCCCACTCCCATACCCCCTTCTCCACCTCCCCACTCACATACCCCCTTCTCCACCTCCCCACTCACATACCCGTTCTCCACCTCCCCACGCATGCTCCCCTTCTCCACCTCCCCACTCACATTCCCCTTCTCCACTTCCCCACTCACATACCCATTTTCGACCTCCCCACTCACATTCCCCTTCTCCAGCTCCCCACTCACGCTCCCATTCTCCACCTCCCCACTCACATTCCCCTTCTCCAACCACCACACACATTCCCCTTCTCCACTTCCCCACTCACATTCCCCTTCTCCACTTCCCCTCTCACATTCCCCTTCTCCACTTCCCCACTCACATTCCTTTTCTCCACCTCCCCACTCACGCTCCCCTTCTCCACCTCCGCACTCACGCTCCCCTTCTCCACCTTCCCACTTACGCTCCCTTTCTCCACCTCCCCACTCACGTTCCCCTTCTCCACCTTCCCACTCACGTTCCCCTTCTCCACCTCCCCACTCACGCTCCCCTCCTCCACATCCCCACTCACGCTCCCCTTCTCCACCTCCCCACTCACGCTCCCGTTCTCATCCTCCCCACTCACGCTCCCTATCTCCAACTCCCCACTCACGCTCCACATCTACAGCTCCCCACTCACGCTCCCCTTCTCCACCTCCCAACTCATGCACCCCTTCTCCACCTCCCCACTGACATACCCCCTTCTCACCTCCCCACTCACATACCCCCTTCTCCACCTCCCCACGCATGCTCCTCTTCTCCACCTCCCCACTCACATTCCCCTTCTCCACTTCCCCACTAACATACCCATTCTCCACCACCCCACTAACATTCACCTTCTCCACCTCCCCACTCACTCTCCCATTCTCCACCTCCCCACTCACATTCCCCTTCTCCAATCCCCACTCACATTCCCCTTCTCCACCCCCCACTCACATTCCCCTTCTCCACCTCCCCACTCACATTCCCCTTCTCCACCTCCCCACTCACGCTCCCCTTCTCCACCTCCCCACTCACGCTCCGCTTCTCCACCTTCCCACTTACGCTCCCTTTCTCCACCTCCCCACTCACGTTCCCCTTCTCCACCTTCCCACTCACGTTCCCCTTCTCCACCTCCCCACTCACGCTCCCCTCCTCCACATCCCCACTCAAGCTCCCCTTCTCCACCTCACCACTCACGCTCCCGTTCTCATCCTCCCCACTCACGCTCCCTATCTCCAACTCCCCACTCACGCTCCACATCTACACCTCCCCACTCACGCTCCCCTTCTCCACCTCCCAACTCATGCACCCCTTCTCCACCTCCCCACTGACATACCCCCTTCTCCACCTCCCCACTCACATACCCCCTTCTCCACCTCCCCACGCATGCTCCTCTTCTCCACCTCCCCACTCACATTCCCCTTCTCCACTTCCCCACTAACATACCCATTCTCCACCACCCCACTAACATTCACCTTCTCCACCTCCCCACTCACTCTCCCATTCTCCACCTCCCCACTCACATTCCCCTTCTCCAATCCCCACTCACATTCCCCTTCTCCACCCCCCACTCACATTCCCCTTCTCCACCTCCCCACTCACATTCCCCTTCTCAACTTCCCCTCTCACATTCCAATTCTCCACTTCCCCACTCACATTCCCATTCTCCACTTCTCCACTCACATACCCATTCTCCACCTCCCCACTCACGCTCCCCTTCTCCACCTCCCCAATCACGCTCCCATTCTCCACCTCCCCACTCACATTCCACTTCTGAAACCCCCACTCACATTCCCCTTCCCCACCTCCCCACTCACATGCCCCTTCTCCACCTCCCCACTCAAGTTCCCCGTCTCCACATCCCTACTCATGTTCCCCTTCTCCACCTCCCCTCTCACGCTCCCATTCTCCACCTCCCCACTCAAGCTCCCCTTCTCCACCTCCCCACTTACGCTCCCTTTCTCCACCTCCCCACTCACGTTCCCCTTCTCCACCTCCCCACTCACGCTCCCCTTCTCCACATCCCCACTCATGCTCCCCTTCTCCACGTCCCCTCTCAAGCTCCCGTTCTCATCCTCCCCACTCACGCTCCCTATCTCCAACTCCCCACTCACGCTCCCCTTCTACAGCTCCCCACTCACGCTCCCCTTCTCCACCTCCCAACTCACGCACCCCTTCTCCACCTCCCCACTCACATACCCCCTTCTCCACCTCCCCACACACATACCCACGTCTCCACCTCCCCACTCACATATCCGTTCTCCACCTCCCCACGCATCCTCCCCTTCTCCACCTCCCCACTCACATTCCCCTTCTCCACTTCCCCACTCACATAGCCATTCTCCACCTCCCCACTCACATTCCCCTTCTCCAGCTCCCCACTCACGCTCCCATTCTCCACCTCCCCACTCACATTCCCCTTCTCCAACTACCACACACGTTCCCCTTCTCCACTTCCCTTCTCAGATTCCCCTTCTCCACTTCCCCACTCACATACCCATTCTCCACCACCCCACTAACATTCCCCTTCTCCACCTCCCCACTCACTCTCCCATTCTCCACCTCCCCACTCACATTCCCCTTCTCCAAGCCCCACTCACATTCCCCTTCTCCACCCACCACTCACATTCCCCTTCTCCACCTCCCCACTCACATTCCCCTTCTCAACTTCCCCTCTCACATTCCAATTCTCCACTTCCCCACTCACATTCCCATTCTCCACTTCTCCACTCACATACCCATTCTCCACCTCCCCACTAACGCTCCCCTTCTCCACCTCCCCACTCACGCTCCCATTCTCCACCTCCCACTCACATTCCCCTTGTCCACCTCCCCACTCACGCTCCCATTCTCCACCTCCCCACTCACGCTCCCATTCTACACCTCCCCACTCACATTCCCCTTCTCCAACCCCCACTCACATTCCACTTCTCAAACCCCCACTCACATTCCCCTTCTCCACCTCCCCACTCACATGCCCCTTCTCCAACTCCCCACTCACGCTCCCCTTCACCACCTCACCACTCACGCGGCCCCTTCTTCACCTCCCCACTCACGCGCCCCTTCTCCACCTCCCCACTGACGTTCCCTTCTCCACCTCCCCACTCACATTCCTGTTCTCCACTTCCCCTCTCAAATTCCCCTTCTCCACCTCCCCACTCACGCGCCCAATCTCCACCTCCCCTACTCATGCTCCCATTCTCCACCTCCCAACTCACGCTCCCATTCTCCACCTCCCCACTCACGCTCCCATTCTCCACCTCCCCACTCACATTACCCTTCTCCAACCCCCACTCACATTCCCCTTCTCCACCTCCCCACTCACATTCCCCTTCTCCAACTCCCCACTCACGCTCCCCTTCTCCACCTCCCCACTCACGCTCCCCTTCTCCACCTCCCCACTCACGTTCCCCTTCTCCACAACCCCTCTCACATTCCCCTTCTCCACTTCCCCTCTCACATTCCCCTTCTCCACTTCCCCACTCACATTCCCTTTCTCCACTTCCCCACTCACATTCCCCTTCTCCACTTCCCCACTCAAATACCCATTCTCCACCTCCCCACTCTCAGTCCCCTTCTCCACTTCCCCTCTCACATTCCCCTTCTCCACTTCCCCACTCACATACCCATTCTCCACCTCCCCACTCACGCTCCCATTCTCCACCTCCCCACTCACGCTCCCCTTCTCCACCTCCCCAATCAAGCTCCCCTTCTCCACCTCCCCACTCACGCTCCCCTTCTCCACCTCCCCACTCATGCTCCCCTTCTCCACCTCCCCACTCACGCTCCCCTTCTCCACCTCCCCACTCACGCTCCCCTTCTCCACCTCCGCACTCACGTTCCCCTTCTCCACCTCCCCACTCACGCTCCCCTTCTCCACCTCCCCACTCACGCTCCCCTTCTCCACATCCCCACTCACGCTCCCCTTCTCCACGTCCCCACTCACGCTCCCGTTCTCATCCTCCCCACTCACGCTCCCTATCTCCAACTCCCCTCTCACGCTCCACTTCTACAGCTCCCCACTCAGGCTCCCCTTCTCCACCTCCCAACTCACGCACCCCTTCTCCACCTCCCCACTCACATACCCCCTTCTCCACCTCCCCACTCACATACCCCCTTCTCCACCTCCCCACTCACATACCCGTTCTCCACCTCCCCACGCATGCTCTACTTCTCCACCTCCCCACTCACATTCCCCTTCTCCACTTCCCCACTCACATAGCCATTCTCCACCTCCCCACTCACATTCCCCTTCTCCACCTCCCCACTCACATTCCCCTTCTCCACTTCACCTCTCAGATTCCCCTTCTCCACTTCCCCACTCACATACCCATTCTCCACCACCCCACTAACATTCCTTTCTCCACTTCCCCACCCTCTCTCCCATTCTCCACCTCCCCACTCACATACCCCATCTCCAAGACCCACTCACATTCCCCTTCTCCACCCCCCACTCACATTCCCCTTCTCCACCTCCCCACTCACATTCCCCTTCTCAACTTCGCCTCTCAAATTCCAATTCTCCACTTCCCCACTCACATTCCCATTCTCCACTTCTCCACTCACATACCCATTCTCCACCTCCCCACTAACGCTCCCCTTCTCCACCTCCCCACTCACGCTCCCATTCTCCACCTCCCCACTCACATTCCCCTTGTCCACCTCCCCACTCACGCTCCCATTCTCCACCTCCCCACTCACGCTCCCATTCTACACCTCCCCACTCACATTCCCCTTCTCCAACCCCCACTCACATTCCACTTCTCAAACCCCCACTCACATTCCCCTTCTCCACCTCCCCACTCACATGCCCCTTCTCCAACTCCCCACTCACGCTCCCCTACACCACCTCACCACTCACGCGGCCCTTCTTCACCTCCCCACTCACGCGCCCCTTCTCCACCTCCCCACTGACGTTCCCCTTCTCCACCTCCCCACTCACATTCCTGTTCTCCACTTCCCCTCTCAAATTCCCCTTCTCCACCTCCCCACTCACGCGCCCAATCTCCACCTCCCCACTCATGCTCCCATTCTCCACCTCCCAACTCATGCTCCCATTCTCCACCTCCCCACTCACGCTCCCATTCTCCACCTCCCCACTCACAATACCCTTCTCCAACCCCCACTCACATTCCCCTTCTCCACCTCCCCACTCACATTCCCCTTCTCCAACTCCCCACTCACGCTCCCCTTCTCCACCTCCCCACTCAGGCTCCCCTTCTCCACCTCCCCACTCACGTTCCCCTTCTCCACAACCCCTCTCACATTCCCCTTCTCCACTTCCCCTCTCACATTCCCCTTCTCCACTTCCCCACTCACATTCCCTTTCTCCACTTCCCCACTCACATTCCCCTTCTCCACTTCCCCACTCAAATACCCATTCTCCACCTCCCCACTCTCAGTCCCCTTCTCCACTTCCCCTCTCACATTCCCCTTCTCCACTTCCCCACTCACATACCCATTCTCCACCTCCCCACTCACGCTCCCATTCTCCACCTCCCCACTCACGCTCCCCTTCTCCACCTCCCCAATCAAGCTCCCCTTCTCCACCTCCCCACTCACGCTCCCCTTCTCCACCTCCCCACTCATGCTCCCCTTCTCCACCTCCCCACTCACGCTCCCCTTCTCCACCTCCCCACTCACGCTCCCCTTCTCCACCTCCCCACTTACGCTCCCTTTCTCCACCTCCGCACTCACGTTCCCCTTCTCCACCTCCCCACTCACGCTCCCCTTCTCCACCTCCCCACTCACGCTCCCCTTCTCCACATCCCCACTCACGCTCCCCTTCTCCACGTCCCCACTCACGCTCCCGTTCTCATCCTCCCCACTCACGCTCCCTATCTCCAACTCCCCTCTCACGCTCCACTTCTACAGCTCCCCACTCAGGCTCCCCTTCTCCACCTCCCAACTCACGCACCCCTTCTCCACCTCCCCACTCACATACCCCCTTCTCCACCTCCCCACTCACATACCCCCTTCTCCACCTCCCCACTCACATACCCGTTCTCCACCTCCCCACGCATGCTCTACTTCTCCACCTCCCCACTCACATTCCCCTTCTCCACTTCCCCACTCACATAGCCATTCTCCACCTGCCCACTCACATTCCCCTTCTCCACCTCCCCACTCACATTCCCCTTCTCCACTTCACCTCTCAGATTCCCCTTCTCCACTTCCCCACTCACATACCCATTCTCCACCACCCCACTAACATTCCTTTCTCCACTTCCCCACCCTCTCTCCCATTCTCCACCTCCCCACTCACATACCCCATCTCCAAGACCCACTCACATTCCCCTTCTCCACCCCCCACTCACATTCTCCCTTCTCCACCTCCCCACTCACATTCCCCTTCTCAACTTCGCCTCTCAAATTCCAATTCTCCACTTCCCCACTCACATTCCCATTCTCCACTTCTCCACTCACATACCCATTCTCCACCTCCCCACTCACGCTCCCCTTTTCCACCTCCCCACTCACGCACCCCTTCTCCACCTCCCCACTCACGCTCCCCTTCTACACCTCCCCACTGACGCTCCCCTTCTCCACATCCCCACTCACTCACGCCTTCTCCACCTCCACACCCACGCTCCCCTCCTCCACATCCCCACCCACGCTCCCTTTCACCACCTCCCCACTCACGCTCCCATTCTCCACCTCCCCACTCACATTCCCCATCTCCAACCCACACTCACATTCCCCTTCTCCACCTCCGCACTCACATTCCCTTCTCCACCTCCCCACTCACGCTCCCCTTCTCCACCTCCCCACTCATGCTCCCCTTCTCCACCTCCCCACTCACGCTCCCCTTCTCCACCTCCCCACTCACGTTCCCCTTCTCCACTACCCCTCTCACATTCCCCTTCTCCACTTCCCCTCTCACATTCCCCTTCTCCACTTCCCCACTCACATTCCTTTTCTCTACTTCCCCACTCACATTCCCCCTCTCCACTTCCCCACTCAAATACCCATTCTCCACCTCCCCACTCTCATTTCCCTTCTCCACTTCCCCTCTCACATTCCCCTTCTCCACTTCCCCACTCACATACCCATTCTCCACCTCCCCACTCACGCTCCCATTCTCCACCTCCCCACTCACGCTCCCCTTCTCCACCTCCCCAATCAAGCTCCCCTTCTCCACCTCCCCACTCACGCTCCCCTTCTCCACATCCCCACTCACGCTCCCCTTCTCCACCTCCCCACTCACGCTCCCGTTCTCATCCTCCCCACTCACGCTCCCTATCTCCAACTCCCACTCATGCTCCCCTTCTACAGCTCCCCACTCACGCTCCCCTTCTCCACCTCCCAACTCACGCACCCCGTCTCCACCTCCCCACTCCCATACCCCCTTCTCCACCTCCCCACTCACATACCCCCTTCTCCACCTCCCCACTCACATACCCGTTCTCCACCTCCCCACGCATGCTCCCCTTCTCCACCTCCCCACTCACATTCCCCTTCTCCACTTCCCCACTCACATAGGCATTCTCCACCTCCCCACTCACATTCCCCTTCTCCAGCTCCCCACTCACGCTCCCATTCTCCACCTCCCCACTCACATTCCCCTTCTCCAACCACCACACACATTCCCCTTCTCCACTTCCCCACTCACATTCCCCTTCTCCACTTCCCCTCTCACATTCCCCTTCTCCACTTCCCCACTCACATTCCTTTTCTCCACTTCCCCACTCACAATCCCCTTCTCCACTTCCCCACTCAAATACCCATTCTCCACCTCCCCACTCTCATTCCCCTTCTCCACTTACCCTCTCATATTCCCCTTCTCCACTTCCCCACTCACATACCAATTCTCCACCTCCCCACTCACGCTCCCATTCTCCACCTCCCCATTCACGCTCCCCTTCTCCACCTCCCCACTCACGCTCCCCTTCTCCACCTCCCCACTCACGCTCCCCTTCTCCACCTCCCCACTCACATACCCCCTTCTCCACCTCCCCACTCACAATCCCGTTCTCCACCTCCCCACGCATGCTCCCCTTCTCCACCTCCCCACTCACATTCCCCTTCTCCACTTCCCCACTCACATAGGCATTCTCCACCTCCCCACTCACATTCCCCTTCTCCAGCTCCCCACTCACGCTCCCATTCTCCACCTCCCAACTCACATTCCCCTTCTCCACCTCCCCACTCACATTCCCCTTCTCCACTTCCCCTCTCAGATTCCCCTTCTCCACTTACCCACTCACATACCCATTCTCCACCACCCCACTATCATTCTCCTTCTCCACCTCCCTGCTCACTCTCCCATTCTCCACCTCCCCACTCACATTCCCCTTCTCCACCTCCCTACTCACATTCCCCTTCTCAACTTCCCCTCTCACATTCCAATTCTCCACTTCCCCACTCACATTCCCATTCTCCACTTCTCCACTCACATACCCATTCTCCACCTCCCGACTAACGCTCCCCTTCTCCACCTCCCCACTCACTCTCGCCTTCTCCACCTCCACACCCACGCTCCCCTTCTCCACATCCCCACCCACGCTCCCTTTCACCACCTCCCCACTCACGCGCCCATTCTCCACCTCCTCACTCATGCTCCCATTCTCCACCTCCCCACTCACGCTCCCATTCTCCAACTCCCCACTCACATTCCCCTTCTCCAACCCCCACACACATTCCCCTTCTCCACCTACGCACTCACATTCCCCTTCTCCACCTCCCCACTCACGCTCCCCTTCTCCACCTCCCGACTCATGCTCCCCTTCTCCACCTCCCCACTCACGCTCCCCTTCTCCTCTTCCCCTCTCACATTCCCCTTCTCCACTTCCCCACTCACATTCCTTTTCTCCACTTCCCCACTCACATTCCCCTTCTCCACTTCCCACTCAAATACCCATTCTCCACCTCCCCACTCTCATTCCCCTTCTCCACTTCCCCTCTCACATTCCCCTTCTCCACTTCCCTACTCACATACCCATTCTCCACCTCCCCACTCACACTTCCATTCTCCACCTCCCCACTCACGCTCCCCTTCTCCACCTCCCCAATCAAGCTCCCCTTCTCCACTTCCCCACTCACGCTCCCCTTCTCCACCTCCCCACTCACGCTCCCCTTCTCCACCTCCCCACTCACGCTCCCCTTCTCCACCTCCCCACTCACGCTCCCCTTCTGCACCTACACACTTACGCTCCCTTTCTCCACCTCCCCACTCACCTTCCCCTTCTCCACTTCCCCACTCACGCTCCCCTTCTCCACCTCCCCACTCACGCTCCCCTCCTCCACATCCCCACTCACGCTCCCCTTCTCCACCTCCCCACTCACGCTCCCGTTCTCATCCTCCCCACTCACGCTCCCTATCTCCAACTCCCCACTCACGCTCCCCTTCTACAGCTCCCAAATCACGCTCCCCTTCTCCACCGCCCAACTGACGCACCCCTTCTCCACCTCCCCACTCACATACCCCCTTCTCCACCTCCGCACTCACATACCCCCTTCTCCACCTGCCCACTCACATACCCGTTCTCCACCTCCCCACGCATGCTCCCCTTCTCCACCTCCCCACTCACATTCCCCTTCTCCAGTTCCCCACTCACATAGCCATTCTCCACTTCCCCACTCACATTCCCCTTCTCCATCTCCCCACTCACGCTCCCATTCTCAACCTCCCCACTCACATTCCCCTTCTCCAACCACCACACACATTCCCCTTATCCACCTCCCCACTCACATTCCCCTTCTCCACCTCCCCACTCACATTCCACTTCTGCACTTCCCCTCTCAGATTCCCCTTCTTCACTTCCCCACTCACATATCCATTGTCCACCACCCCACTAACATTCCCCTTCTCCATCTCCACACTCACTCTCCCATTCTCCACCTCCCCACTCACATTCCCCTTCTCCACTTCCCCACTCACATTCCCCTTCTCCAACCCCCACTCACATTCCCCTTCTCCACCTCACCACTCACATTCCCCTTCTCCACCTCCCCACTCACGCTCCCCTTCTCCACCTCCCCACTCACGCTCCCCTTCTCCACCTCCCCACTCTCGTTCCCCTTCTCCACTACCCCTCTCACATTCCCCTTCTCCACTTCCCATCTCACATTCCCCTTCTCCACTTCCCCACTCACATTCCTTTTCTCCACTTCCCCACTCACATTCCCCTTCTCCACTTCCCCACTCAAATACCCATTCTCCACCTCCCCACTCTCATTCCCCTTCTCCGCTTCCCCTCTCACATTCCCCTTCTCTACTTCCCCACTCACATACCCATTCTCCACGTCGCCACTCACGCCCCCATTCTCCACCTCCCCACTCACGCTGCCCTTCTCCACCTCCCCAATCAAGCTCCCTTTCTCCACCTCCCCACTCACAATCCCCTTCTCCACCTCCCAACTCACGCTCCCCTTCTCCACCTCCCCACTCACGCTCCCCTTCTCCACTTCCCCACTCACGCTCCCCTTCTCCACCTCCCCACTTACGCTCCCTTTCTCCACCTCCCCACTCACGTTCCCCTTCTCCACCTCCCCACTCATGCTCCCCTTCTCCACCTCCCCTCTCACGCTCCCCTCCTCCACATCCCCACTCACGCTCCCTATCTCCAACTCCCCACTCACTCTCCCGTTCTCATCCTCCCCACACACGATCCCTATCTCCAACTCCCCACTCACGCTCCCCTTCTACAGCTCCCCACTCACGCTCCCCTTCTCCACCTCCCAACTCACGCACCCCTTCTCCACCTCCCCACTCACATACCCCCTTCTCCACCTCCCCACTCACATACTCCCTTCTCCACCTCCCCACGCATGCTCCCCTTCTCCACTTCCCCACTCACATAGCCATTCTCCACCGCCCCACTCTCATTCCCCTTCTCCAGCTCCCCACTCACGCTCCCATTCTCAACCTCCCCACTCACATTCCCCTTCTCCAACCACCACACACATTCCCCTTCTCCACCTCCCCACTCACATTCCCCTTCTCCACCTCCCCACTCACATTCCCCTTCTCCACTTCCCCTCTCAGATTCCCCTTCTCCACTTCCCCACTCACATACCCATTCTCCACCTCCCCACTCACATTCCACTTCTCAAACCCCCACTCACATACCCCCTTCCCCACCTCCCCACTCACATGCCCCTTCTCCACCTCCCCTCTCACGCTCCCATTCTCCACCTCGCCACTCACGCTCCCCTTCTCCACCTCCCCACTCATGCCCCCTTCTCCACCTCCCCACTCACGCTCCCCTTCTCCACCTCCCCACTCACGCTCACCTTCTCCACCTACCCACTCACGCCCCCCTTCTGCACCTCCCCACTGACGTTCCACTTCTCCACCTCCCCACTCACATTTCCCTTCTCCACTTCCCCTCTCACATTCCCCTTCTCTACTTCCCCACTCACATACCCATTCTCCACCTTCCCCTCTCACATTCCCCTTGTCCAGCTCCCTACTCACGCTCCAATTCTCCACCTCCCCACTCACGCTCCATTTCTCCTCCTCCCCACTCACATTCCCCTTGTCCACCTCCCCACTCACACTCCAATTCTCCACCTCCCCACTCACGCTCCCATTCTCCACCTCCCCACTCACATTCCCCTTCTCCAACCCCCACTCACATTCCACTTCTCAAACGCCCACTCACATTCCCCTTCTCCACCTCCCCACTCACATGCCCCTTCTCCAACTCCCCAATCACGCTCCCCTTCTCCACTTCCCCACTCATGATCCCCTTCTCCACCTCCCCACTCACGCTCCCCTTCTCCACCTCCCCACACACATTCCCCTTCTCCACTTCCCCTCTCACATTCCAATTCTCCACCTCCCCACTCACGCTGCCCTTCTCCACCTCCCCAATCAAGCTCCCTTTCTCCACCTCCCCACTCACAATCCCCTTCTCCACCTCCCAACTCACGCTCCCCTTCTCCACCTCCCCACTCACGCTCCCCTTCTCCACTTCCCCACTCACGGTCCCCTTCTCCACCTCCCCACTTACGCTCCCTTTCTCCACCTCCCCACTCACGTTCCCCTTCTCCACCTCCCCACTCATGCTCCCCTTCTCCACCTCCCCTCTCACGCTCCCCTCCTCCACATCCCCACTCACGCTCCCTATCTCCAACTCCCCACTCACTCTCCCGTTCTCATCCTCCCCACACACGATCCCTATCTCCAACTCCCCACTCACGCTCCCCTTCTACAGCTCCCCACTCACGCTCCCCTTCTCCACCTCCCAACTCACGCACCCCTTCTCCACCTCCCCACTCACATACCCCCTTCTCCACCTCCCCACTCACATACTCCCTTCTCCACCTCCCCACGCATGCTCCCCTTCTCCACTTCCCCACTCACATAGCCATTCTCCACCGCCCCACTCTCATTCCCCTTCTCCAGCTCCCCACTCACGCTCCCATTCTCAACCTCCCCACTCACATTCCCCTTCTCCAACCACCACACACATTCCCCTTCTCCACCTCCCCACTCACATTCCCCTTCTCCACCTCCCCACTCACATTCCCCTTCTCCACTTCCCCTCTCAGATTCCCCTTCTCCACTTCCCCACTCACATACCCATTCTCCACCTCCCCACTCACATTCCACTTCTCAAACCCCCACTCACATACCCCCTTCCCCACCTCCCCACTCACATGCCCCTTCTCCACCTCCCCTCTCACGCTCCCATTCTCCACCTCGCCACTCACGCTCCCCTTCTCCACCTCCCCACTCATGCCCCCTTCTCCACCTCCCCACTCACGCTCCCCTTCTCCACCTCCCCACTCACGCTCTCCTTCTCCACCTACCCACTCACGCCCCCCTTCTGCACCTCCCCACTGACGTTCCACTTCTCCACCTCCCCACTCACATTTCCCTTCTCCACTTCCCCTCTCACATTCCCCTTCTCTACTTCCCCACTCACATACCCATTCTCCACCTTCCCCTCTCACATTCCCCTTGTCCAGCTCCCTACTCACGCTCCAATTCTCCACCTCCCCACTCACGCTCCATTTCTCCTCCTCCCCACTCACATTCCCTTGTCCACCTCCCCACTCACACTCCAATTCTCCACCTCCCCACTCACGCTCCCATTCTCCACCTCCCCACTCACATTCCCCTTCTCCAACCCCCACTCACATTCCACTTCTCAAACGCCACTCACATTCCCCTTCTCCACCTCCCCACTCACATGCCCCTTCTCCAACTCCCCAATCACGCTCCCCTTCTCCACTTCCCCACTCATGATCCCCTTCTCCACCTCCCCACTCACGCTCCCCTTCTCCACCTCCCCACTCATGCACCCCTTCACCACCTCCCCACTCACGCTCCCCTTCTCCACCTCCCCACTCACGTTCCCCTTCTCCACTACCACTCTCACATTCCCCTTCTCCACTTCACCTCTCACATTCCCCTTCTCCACTTCCCCACTCACATTCCCTTTCTCCACTTCCCCACTCACATTCCCCTTCTCCACTTCACCACTCAAATACCCATTCTCCACCTCCCCACTCTCATTCCCCTTCTCCACTTCCCCTCTCACTTTCCCATTCTCCACTTCCCCACTCACATATCCATTCTCCACCTCCCCACTCACGCTTCCATTCTCCACCTCCCCACTCACGCTCCCCTTCTCCACCTCCCCAATCAAGCTCCCCTTCTCCACCTCCCCACTCACTCTCCCCTTCTCCACCTCCCCACTCACGCTCCCCTTCTCCACCTCCCCACTCACGCTCCCCTTCTCCACCTCGCCACTTCCGCTCCCTTTCTCCACATCCCCACTCACGTTCCCCTTCTCCACCTCCCCACTCACGCTCCCCTTCTCCACCTCCCCACTCACGTTCCCCTTCTCCACCTCCCCACTCACGCTCCCGTTCTCATCCTCCCCACTCACGCTCCCTATCTCCAACTCCCCACTCATGCTCCCCTTCTACATCTCCCCACTCAAGCTCCCCTTATCCACCTCCCAACTCACGCACCCCTTCTCCACCTCCCCAGTCACATACCCCCTTCTCCACCTCGCCACTCACATACCCCCTTCTCCACCTCCCCACTCACATTCCCCTTCTCCACTTCCCCACTCACATAGGCATTCTCCACCTCCCCACTCACATTCCCATTCTCCAGCTCCCCACTCACGCTTCCATTCTCCACCTCCCCACTGACATTCCCCTTCTCCAACCACCACACACATTCCCCTTCTCCACCTCCCCACTCACATTCCCCTTCTCCACCTCCCCACTCATATTCCCCTTCTCCACTTCCCCTCTCAGATTCCCCTTCTCCACTTCGCCACTCACATACCCATTCTCCACCACCCCACTAACATTCCCCTTCTCCACCTCCCCACTCACTCTCCCATTCTCCACCTCCCCACTCACATTCCCCTTCTCCACTTCCCCACTCACATACCCATTTCCACCTCCCCAATCACATTCCCCTTCTCCACCTCCCCACTCACGCTCCCATTCTCCACCTCCCCAGTCACGCTCCCCTTCTCCACCTCCCCACTCACGCTCCCATTCTCCACCTCCCCACTCACATTCCCCTTCTCCAACCCCCACTCACATTCCACTTCTCAAACCCCCACTCACATTCCCCTTCCCCAACTCCCCACTCACGCTCCCCTTCTCCACCTCCCCACTCACGATCCCCTTCTCCACCTCCCCACTCATGCGGCCCTTCTCCACCTCCCCACTCACGCTCCCCTTCTCCACCTCCCCACTCACGTTCCCCTTCTCCACCTCCCCACTCACATTCCTGTTCTCCCCTTCCCCTCTCACCTTCGCCTTCTCCAACTCCCCACTCAGGCGCCCATTCTCCACCTCCCCACTCACATTCCCCTTCTCCAACCCCCATTCCCATTCCCCTTCTCTACCTCCCCACTCACATTCCCCTTCTCCACCTCCCCACTCACGCTCCCCTTCTCCAACTCCCCACTCACGCTCCCCTTCTCCACCTTCACACTCACACTCCCCTTCTCCACCTCCCCACTCAGGTTCCCCTTCTCCACTACCCTTCTCACATTCCCCTTCTCCACTTCCCCTCTCACATTCCCCTTCTCCTCTTCCCCACTCACATTCCCTTTCTCCACTTCCCCACTCACATTCCCCTTCTCCACTTCCCCACTCACATACCCATTTCCACCTCCGCAATCACATTCCCCTTCTCCACCTCCCCACTCATGCTCCCATTCTCCACCTCCCCAGTCACGCTCCCATTCTCCTCCTCCCCACTCACGCTCCCATTCTCCTCCTCCCCACTCACATTCCCCTTCTCCAACCCCCACTCACATTCCACTTCTCAAACCCCCACTCACATTCCCCTTCCCCAACTCCCCACTCACGCTCCCCTTCTCCACCTCCCCACTCACGCTCCCCTTCTCCACCTCCCCACTCATGAGGCCCTTCTCCACCTCCCCACTCACGCTCCCCTTCTCCACCTCCCCACTCACGTTCCCCTTCTCCACCTCCCCACTCACGCTCCCCTTTTCCAACTCCCCACTCACGCTCCCCTTCTCCACCTCCCCACTCACGCTCCCCTTCTCCAACTCCCCACTGACGCTCCCGTTCTCATCCTCCCCACTCACGCTCCCTATCTCCAACTCCCCACTCACGCTCCCCTTCTACAGCTCCCCACTCACATGCCCCCTTCTCCACCTCCCCACTCACATACCCCCTTCTCCACCTCCGCACTCACATACCCGTTCTCCACCTCCCCACGCATGCTCCCCTTCTCCACCTCCCCACTCACATTCCCCTTCTCCACTTCCCCACTCACATAGCCATTCTCCACCTCCCCACTCACATTCCCCTTCTCCAGCTCCCCACTCACACTCCCATTCTCCACCTCCCCTCTCACATTCCCCTTCTCCAACCACCACACACATTCCCCTTCTCCACCTCCCCACTCACATTCCCCTTCTCCACCTCCCCACTCACATTCCCCTTCTCCACTTCCCCTTTCAGATTCCCCTTCTCCACTTCCCCACTCACATACCCATTCTCCACCTCCCCACTCACATTCCCCTTCTCCAAGCCCCGCTCACATTCCCCTTCTCCACCCCCCACTCACATTCCCATTCTCCACCTCCCCACTAACGCTCCCCTTCTCCACCTCCCCACTCACGCTCCCATTCTCCACCTCCCCACTAACGCAAACCTTCTCCACCTCCCCACTCACGCTCCCCTTCTCCACCTCCCCACTCACGCTCCCCTTCTCCACCTCCCCACTCACGCTCCCCTTCTCCACATCCCCACTCACGCTCCCCTTCTCCACCTCCCCACTCACGCTCCCCTTCTCCACCTCCCCACTCACGCTCCCCTTCTCCACCTCCCCACTCACGCTCCCCTTCTCCACCTCCCCACTCACGCTCCGCTTCTTCAATTCCCACTCACGCTCCCCTTCTCCACCTCCCCACTCACGGTCCCCTTCTCCACCTCCCCACTCACGCCCCCCTTCTCCACCTCCCCACGAATGCTCCCTATCTCCAACTCCCCACTCAAGCTCCCCTCTCCACCTCCCCACTCACGCTCCCCTTCTCCACCTCCCCACTCACATACCCCTTCTCCACCCCCCCACTCACATTCCCCTTCTGCACTTCCCCACTCACATACCCATTTCCACCTCCCCAATCACATTCCCCTTCTCCACCTCCCCACTCACATTCCCATTCTCCACCTCCCCACTCACATTCCCCTTCTCCAACCCCCACTCACATTCCACTTCTCAAACCCCCACTCACATTCCCCTTCCCCAACTCCCCACTCACGCTCCCCTTCTCCACCTCCCCACTCACGCTCCCCTTCTCCACCTCCACACTCATGCGGCCCTTCTCCAACTCCCCACTCACGCTCCCCTTCTCCACCTCCCCACTCACGTTCCCCTTCTCCACCTCCCCACTCACATTCCTGTTCTCCCCTTCCCCTCTCACCTTCGCCTTCTCCACCTCCCCACTCAGGCGCCCATTCTCCACCTCCCCACTCACATTCCCCTTCTCCAACCCCCATTCCCATTCCCCTTCTCTACCTCCCCACTCACATTCCCCTTCTCCACCTCCCCACTCACGCTCCCCTTCTCCAACTCCCCACTCACGCTCCCCTTCTCCACCTTCACACTCACACTCCCCTTCTCCACCTCCCCACTCAGGTTCCCCTTCTCCACTACCCTTCTCACATTCCCCTTCTCCACTTCCCCTCTCACATTCCCCTTCTCCTCTTCCCCACTCACATTCCCTTTCTCCACTTCCCCACTCACATTCCCCTTCTCCACTTCCCCACTCACATACCCATTTCCACCTCCCCAATCACATTCCCCTTCTCCACCTCCCCACTCACGCTCCCATTCTCCACCTCCCCAGTCACGCTCCCATTCTCCACCTCCCCACTCACGCTCCCATTCTCCACCTCCCCACTCACATTCCCCTTCTCCAACCCCCACTCACATTCCACTTCTCAAACCCCCACTCACATTCCCCTTACCCAACTCCCCACTCACGCTCCCCTTCTCCACCTCCCCACTCACGCTCCCCTTCTCCACCTCCCCACTCATGAGGCCCTTCTCCACCTCCCCACTCACGCTCCCCTTCTCCACCTCCCCACTCACGTTCCCCTTCTCCACCTCCCCACTCACATTCCTGTTCTCCCCTTCCCCTCTCACCTTCGCCTTCTCCACCTCCCCACTCAGGCGCCCATTCTCCACCTCCCCACTCACATTCCCCTTCTCCAACCCCCATTCCCATTCCCATTCTCTCCCTCCCCACTCACATTCCCCTTCTCCACCTCCCCACTCACGCTCCCCTTCTCCAACTCCCCACTCACGCTCCCCTTCTCCACCTTCACACTCACACTCCCCTTCTCCACCTCCCCACTCATGTTCCACTTGTCCACTACCCTTCTCACATTCCCCTTCTCCACTTCCCCTCTCACATTCCACTTCTCCTCTTCCCCACTCACATTCCCTTTCTCCACTTCCCCACTCACATTCCCCTTCTCCACTTCCCCTCTCACATTCCCCTTCTCCAGTTCCCCACTCACATACCCATTCTCCACCTCCCCACTCACGCTCCCATTCTCCTCCTCCCCACTCACGCACCCCTTCTCCACCTCCCCAATCACGCTCCCCTTGTCCACCTCCCTACTCACGCTCCCCTTCTCCAACTCCCCACTCACGCTCCCCTTCTCCACCTCCCCACACACATTCCCCTTCTCCACTTCCCCTCTCACATTCCAATTCTCCACTTCCCCACTCACGCTCCCCTTCTCCCGCTCACCACTGACGCTCCCCTTCTTTACATCCCCACTCACACTCCCCTTCTCCACCTCCCCACTCAAGCTCCCCTTCTCCACCTCCCCACTCACGCTCCCATTCTCCACACCCCCACTCACATTCCCCTTCTCCACCTCCCCACTCACATTCCCCTTCTCCAACCCCCATTCCCATTGCCCTTCTCTACCTCCCCACTCACATTCCCCTTCTCCACCTCCCCACTCACGCTCCCCTTCTCCAACTCCCCACTCACGCTCCCCTTCTCCACCTCCCCACTCACGGTCCCCTTCTCCACCTCCCCACTCAAGCCCCCCTTCTCCTCCTCCCCACCCACATACCCCTTCTCCACCTCCCCACGCATGCTCCCCATCTCCAACTCCCCACTCAAGCTCTCCTACTCCACCTCCCCACTCACGCTCCCCTTCTCCACCTCCCCACTCACATACCCCTTCTCCACCTCCCCACTCACATTCCCCTTCTCCACTTCCCCACTCACATAGCCATTCTCCACCTCCCCACTCACTTTCCCCTTCTCCAGCTCCCCACTCACGCTCCCATACTCCACCTCCCCCCTCACATTCCCCTTCTCCAACCACCACACACATTCCACTTCTCCACCTCCCCACTCACATTCCCCTTCTCCACCTCGCCACTCACATTCCCCTTCTCCACTTCCCCTTTCAGATTCCCCTTCTCCACTTCCCCACTCACATACCCATTCTCCACCACCCCACTAACATTCCCCTTCTCCACCTCCCCACTCACTCAACCATTCTCCACCTCCCCACTCACATTCCCCTTCTCCAAGCCCCGCTCACATTCCCCTTCTCCACCCTCCACTCACATTCCCATTCTCCACTTCTCAACTCACATACCCATTCTCCACCTCCCCAATAACGCTCCCCTTCTCCACCTCCCCACTCACGCTCCCATTCTCCACCTCCCCACTCACGCATCCCTTCTCCACCTCCCCACTCAGGTTCCCCTTCTCCACTACCCTTCTCACATTCCCCTTCTCCACTTCCCATCTCACATTCCCCTTCTCCTCTTCCCCACTCACATTCCCTTTCTCCACTTCCCCACTCACATTCCCCTTCTCCGCTTCCCCACTCACATACCCATTTCCACCTCCCCAATCACATTCCCCTTCTCCACCTCCCCACTCACACTCCCATTCTCCACCTCCCCAGTCACGCTCCCATTCTCCACCTCCCCACTCACGCTCCCATTCTCCACCTCCCCACTCACATTCCCCTTCTCCAACCCCCACTCTCATTCCACTTCTCAAACCCCCACTCACATTCCCCTTCCCCAACTCCCCACTCACGCTCCCCTTCTCCACCTCCACACTCACGCTCCCTTTCTCCACCTCCCCACTCATGCGGCCCTTCTCCACCTCCCCACTCACGGTCCCCTTCTCCACCTCCCCACTCACGCCCCCCTTCTCC